>NC_142839.1:909090-1212121 GCF_061612785.1 Hesperophylax consimilis | reverse complement strand
CCCCATGTACGTGATACGGTGTTCTTAGAAAATCAGTTTTTGCAACATTCAAATATTTCAGATGTGCGAATGAGAATATGAATAAAATTAGATTGAAAGTAAGCTTTTATATGGAATTGCAAACAAAAGTGTTAATTTATACGTGTTACTTTCCGTTGATAAAATTATATACTCATCTAATTTATAAATCAATGTACACAAAACAGTCTTTCATGTATTTCTATAGTTATAGTTTGAAAATTTTTCACAATAAAGATATTTATTATTATTATTAGTAAATTGCCAGAAGAAATCAGAATTGTTGATGATTGTATTATGTCATCTGAGGAAACCATAATCGTAGAAAACAATATAATAAATTCTTCCATAATCGTAATTAATAAATTAAAGTTAACAAATTAGTAACGAAATGCCATTTCTAGAACGGGCCGCGCACGTTACAGACTGGAAAATTTAGGATTTTCGACGAGAACGCGCCGGCTTTCCCATAGTTTCTAGAACGGTTGGGACCGCTCCACAAGACGCTCGCCTACAAAAAAGGCCGTGTCTGCCACCGTCTACTCAGTCTAATCTAGCAAACTAACCAATCTAGTACTCAAATTCAGGCAATCAACAACTCACCGCAACTAGCGACCGGAGACACTCGCTTCGCCTGCGTGAGTTTAGTCAAACATATTGCTTTGACTACACTCCGGAATACCACCACCTACGATATTGAGCATCGGCCTGGATGCCAATATTCGTCTCCACCACCCACGGTGTTGAGGATCTCACTGGAGGACCAGAAATATTCGTGATTTTCACCACCAGATGACCACAACACTACTAAGACAGATCAATATGCAGACGTGATGTGACCCAGCCGACATGCATCCCAACGTGATGCATACACCAATATTGGATACGTAATAAACACGGTGTTACCTACATCAGTATATTTCATTGGCGTTACATACAATTACCCACAAATTTAATGAAATGATTCCCAGGGCGGCGGTATTTATAACCGCCTCCCAAATTGAAATAGTGGGTAAATACTCTTAGATATATATTTATTTTTCGGAATAACTTTATTGAGTTTTTTTTATTTATTAACATTCAAACCTGCTAAACTACTTATGCAGTTTGTCAGCAGGTACATAATGACAACATTTTTGCAATAACATGGTACAATGGTAAAACAGTATGTAGGTATGTAGATTGTTGATGATAAATAAAATTAACAATAAATGACAAGTTGGTTAAATTAAAGAATTGTACAAATATAAATATGTAAGAAGCAGTATAAGCCTCATATAACAAAAACAAGCACAAATGAATTTAATATGAATAAATAAATATAATCAAGTAAAACCTCAAATTGTACTATTTAAATATTGAAGACAATATTCTCCTGGGTCCTGGGTTCGAGTCCCAGATGTGACCGTTTCCTTTTCTGATTTTTCTGTTTCAGATTTTCGTTTAGAAATCACTAATATTGTCTTCAATATTTAGATATATATTTATTTAATTAATTAATCCATTATAATAAATATATCAAGATAAATACTGGCTAAGACCGGTGAAAAATAGAACCATTGTAGGATTTATAAAACTAAAAGTTTATTTAAATAACACACATCAGAACAATGACAATCAAGAATAATATTCACAAAAATTTAGAAATTTATTACTTTATTGCTTGTCTGAATTCTTCACAGATATAATCAGTTATTATTTTGAAAATGTCGCTTCCATTCAAAGCAAAACTGAGTTCCAAAGTTCATTTAACAAGAGTTACACAGGACAGACAGACAAAATTATTAGTATTTTTGATGATTCTGACTTAAGAAATGTTTTTAAACAATCGACGTGTACCATATCTGAGCAAATAATCCACAAGCTCATTTCAGATTGGATGTTCGAAAATCAAATTGAATGGATTGGTCTAATGAAATGGAGGGTTTTGAAAACGCGTTAATGTATGTTTGTTACCTAGTCCCAAATAAGCAGTATTTGCGTTGAGGATTTTCAATTTGAACGTGAAACTATGTTCGTCCAGAAAGCCAAAAGGCTGTATCCCTAACGAGGATGAGGAATCAGCAAATTGGCATGATTAAGTTTCGTTTCTGGCGGGAAACGAAACTCACAGCATTTTCCTGTCGATGTTACCAACAACTAATTGGTAAAAACTGAATGGCCGTAATTGACGGAACCGGGCAAAGTGAGGAAACTTTGCCCAACGGGGAAGAACGTGCAAACAAACCCAAAGTCATTAATGGAATATCAATGGAAAGCAATCAAGAAACGCTTACTTTATTCATACATTTGAAGATTTTTCAACATGTTACAAAGTTTTTTAAAAAAACTTATTGATTTTTTGTAGAACTCAACTATTATTTATTGTTATTGAGTTTAATTTGTAGAACTCCATTTTTTAATTTTTATATGTACAGTAATATTATTATTAGATTTATAAAAACAGTATATTTTTAAACAAGTTCTGCTGTGTAATTATTACTACGCGTGACAGCTGTTTCGCCCTCTGAAGGCATTATCGAAACATACAAATAATAACATATAAACAATTTTATATGTTATTATTTTCAAATGACGCACTGATCGACTCGATTCCCTTAATGATAGCCAACCTCCGATACACAGCTTCCACGCGTAATAATAATTACACATTAGAACTTCTTTATAACTTGTTTATAGCTGTCATACCCTTAAATTAAATATACCATTTAATAGGGTATGACAGCTATAAACCGGTTTTAATAATTATAACCGGTCAGTGGTTGAGTGGGCATAGCGCTTGGGTCTCACCCGAGCGTCGCGTGTTCGATTCCTCGGCTGGCTAAGTCCTCCATCACAACACAAGCAACATTTTCGGCTTTCTGTGGTGGTAGTAGGAGATTTTCAAACATTGTTGGGTTATTCGTAACCTGGGAATGTTTGTCTTTCTTTTTAAAAATAAAAAAAATAAAAAAATAAAACCATTCCTGAGAGAAAGTCCAGTTATATCCAATTTCTAATTATGTCCTAAATACTGTATCTAAATTTCGCTAATAAACAATTCGATAATTTTAATTAAGTGTTAATTTCAAGTGACCTACCAGGTTAGTATTTTACTGTATATTATCTCCATAAATAGTGAGTAATAACATAGATCACCGTAGAAATGTATGATAAATTTGTACAGCGCCCTTGAGGTGATTTTGCACAAAAACGGCGCTATACAAGTCATCCAATTATTATTATTAAAAATTAACCTCTTTTTAAATTAAATGACATCAATCCATTTATAAAATCCTTTACAAATAAGAAAAAAATAGTACATTGCACGTGAAAGAAAACTAAACATACTTATTCAATAATATGATAATGATACTTTATTATCGTACCTCCTACCAGTGTCTTCACCATAGTAAGTTGTAAATAGGAAAAAATATTGCAAATATTTATGAATCTCTTCAAATTATTTGTAATCCGGTTAAAAACGGGATTGCAGGCCCTTAACGAATGAATTGACAGGTTTCCTAGTAAATTTTTGGTGAAATACGAACGTAGTATCACGATGTCGGTATACAAAAATCCTAATATTTCCGTCATTGTAGATTATCAAGGAAAGTGCTGGTGCATGAACACGTCTTCCGATATGTTAGGAATTTACTAAAAGTTTATCAGGAAGCTGCCTGCAATTCCGTTTTTAACCGGATTTCAAATAATTTTAAAGGATTTTTACTAAATTAGCAATACTCATTTTTCTCCGTCCAGTATCAGTTTAAATATTAAAGTTTATTACTATAAAATTAGGTGTTTTACGACTCTATATAAATATGTTATTTGCATTCCATTCGAAATTATTGAATTCATTTATATTTTTGTCACGTAATTATCCACCTCTTCCCTTTTATCGAGGGAGTGGGTTCATCTTCTTTCATTATACTTTTAATAAAGAATGCTAATTCAAACAATATCTGTTCTAGGATACTGTTCCTATCATACTGAACAAACTGTCTACACAGTTATTGTTAACTTTGATTAAGTCATGCATTATTAACTACATCAACTTGAATATAAAATTACTTCTGCACTTGATTACTTTATACAGAGAAGATAAATAAAATCTGAATATGAACAAAGGTCCTTGAATATTTGTCCACATTAAGTGAGTGTATTGGCATTGGGGAATGCTACGCCTCAATGTTGAACCCTCTCATTAATGCGGGCAAATATTTGACAACCGTAAGCTCCTTAATCATAGGGGTTGAAATGTATATTTAAATACAAGTGTTTCTGTTTTGCATTAAGTCTTACCTTAGTTTGCAGAATATCTAATTCTATTAACGATCATCTATATGGGGGAGCAGTATAAAAAATACCATTTTGTAAACACAATAATATAATATGAAGAGTATTGCTAGGGTTGTTACTGTCGTGCTTTATATACGAGCACTAATATGAAACATATTCACATATTGACATACTTACTTTTGTTATTTATTTTAGACAAAAATGATTTTAATAATAATTATCGTGGTAGGAACTATTTGAAATATATTATTCCTGGAATAAGTAAATAACTCAATTGAAGTTTTCTACAACATATAATTTTTATCTTTATTTAATGCGTTGTACAAAAATAAATAACTTTGATGGCAAATCATAAATTGCGATCTTCACAGTTTTTACTTAATCTGTATGATATTATATAGACGGGGTGCATTTTTTAAATACACAGTACAGAATAAGTAGAAAACCGTTACTCAGCTTTTACCTTAAATTAATCAACGCGAACTTCTATGGTTAACTTTTCTGTTAAATATGATAATGTAACTTGTTGAACTTATTTTTACTTAGAAAGATAAAAATTTAGCTTCTGGTGAAATTTTCCCCGCATTATTCTTGTCTAATAATGGCAATTACAAATTATTACCACTAATTTATTAACAACCGGCCCAATATCACTTTTACGAGCATCTTCAAACTTCTCAAAATATTACAAAGGAAATCCACCACGAATTATCAGTTTTAAAAATAGGCACATCTTAACAGATTTTTTACGCATTTAAATATTATGAGCAGGATTTAATGTTTGTATAGAAGTCATATCATGGGATTTACGAGCTGCTCTAAGCAGTAGTATACACAAGGCCGAATTGGGCGGGCTGGCCGGACTTGCATAATGTGTATCTTTGCGAGAGTGAGAGAACCATTTGCATATTATTATGGTTAAGTTTGTGCGCTCTAATCTGTGCCGGTCACGCGGGATTTGGCGGCAGGTAAATTTATGAGCCTTTCACAATGCTTTCCTCTCCCGGCACTTTGAATCAGCTTTTGCATATTCTGAATTATTTCAAGGATAACGAATTATTTAATATTCATTTAGTGAACTTTAATGATATTGTTTTACAGCTTTGTAGAGTTTATAGAGTTCAAACACAACTTTTTTCGGACACAACCGAGTCTTCTTCAGGGCAGTATAGCGCATGAAACGCTTTCCTTTGTCCCTTCAAATGATGTATCACGAACACAATATGCACTATATAGTGTTCATGTGGTTTAAATCGGTTTTTCTCTATGAGGTGCATACATTAGAGTGAACATACTACTAAATATCCGAAAATATCCAACTTCTGACGTTTCCCATACAATCTGATGGAAACTGATACTTCTCTCGTGAATTTTGGATTTTATGTGAAATTGTATTCTTTATTTTACGTAAGTAAATTATGGATTTGAAAAATTAAAAAAATCAGTTATGCTCTTTTTGCTCATACATTAAATATATATTAAAGCGGTTATTAACTCTGTCTTTGATGGTTCAGAATAGTAATAAAATAAATATGAGATTTTTTATTTTTAATATAGATATAAGTTGGTAATTTATAATCGCAATCTCACCAAATAAGGAACTGGTTCTTGAGCTTGGTGGGTGAGGTACACTAAATGTAAGGAAAATTGAATAACATTATTCAATAGGTTTATATAATATGAACAATTGAAACTTCTGGATCATCTTTATGTGTAGGTGTACATATATGGGATTCTTTTTTTTTTTTTTTTTACAGTGAATGCCTCACAAGGGTCCCAACTGCTCCCGTCTGGAGCCAGTGAGACTATGGCATCCCCAATTGGGGGATGTTGTGAGGCTGAAGGTAAGTGGGGAAGGGAAAGAGGAAGGTGGGGAAGTACCTGGCTATTCAGATCTAGTCACTAAACACGGCTAAAGCCATTTGGAGCAACGTTTCAATTCTGAATGGTGGTCTTACACCAGGGCGATACTGGTAGTATCTTCCACTCTGGAACGTGCCGCAAATATACTATATATTATTTTAATTAATTAATTGTGAAATAACACAAATTAATCAAATAAAATTTATTTGCGCACGCCGGGTTCGAACCCGCGACCTTCGGAATGGCAGTCCAATGCGTTACCACTGGACTATGCCGGCTACATACTAAATATTGTGCAATTAAGAGAGTAATTAGAAACATCTAAATAAAGTTGAGATGAATATTTGACCGGTCAGTGGTTGAGTGGGCATAGCGCTTGGGTCTCACCCGAGCGTCGCGTGTTCGATTCCTCGGCTGGCTAAGTCCTCCATCACAACACAAGCAACATTTTCGGCTTTCTGTGGTGGTAGTAGGAGATTTTCAAACATTGTTGGGTTATTCGTAACCCGGGAATGTTTGTCTTTCTTTAAAAAAAAAAAAAAAAAAAAAAAAAATATAGACTGATAATAAATATAATGAAAGAGAAAAAGAGGCAATTATTTAGTTCCTTACAAGTATAACTTCAGTTTCAGTTTGTTGATTTCTTTTAATTTCTTTATTTCAATCAGAAGGTTGTTCAAATACTTTATTCCTCAATAGATATAATTGTTTTCCATTGGTTTGGTATTAAATTTTGGTATTTTGATGTTGTATTGATATCTTTTGGACAGGTATTTTTCAAAGTTTTTGATGATATTATCTTTGTAAATTTGGATAATTGCATTTTTATTAAATTTGTTATTGTGAATAATTATTTTAGTGTTAGAAAGTGTTTTTAGTTTACTAATTGAGAAATGTATGTAGTATGTTTTGTTAGTGTTCAATGAGAGAAGATTTCTGTCAAACCATTGTTTTAAGGTGTTCATGCTATTGTTTGTTTGTTCGTTTACTACATTCCAATAATATGAATGTATCAACAAACTGTAATTTGTTAATATTGTATATTAATAAAATTAATGTATTGGATATTTCAATCCAGGCCTCTCCACGCAATAATAAATCCTTTCCTACAGACCCCGCCTTAACCCGCCTCACAAGGCTGTCAAGAAGGCGGTGACATGGCTCCCCCGCCTTTACACTGTGCAGACAAGGACGCTCTTGTGAGGTGTTTCATAAAAATACAAAAATGTGTTGACAATAACTTCAACTTGAATACAGAATGCTACTTGGAACTAACACTGCTTTGCTGAACTATCCTTAAATTTGTATAATTCTATTTTCATGGTTAAATCCACGTTTTACGTAGATAAAAACATTTTATTTGTTATGATTTAACGAAATCATTTCACCAACCTGTCAACTTTTTTTGGCATTCTTAAAAACGACTTGGAAGTGTTTTTGCTATTTGTTCGTAAACTGAACCACGGAATCCACTTTAAAAAATATATATTTTATTATAACTGACCAAAATAGAAATTAGAAAGTGCAAAACACCCTAACCAAATACTAAATAAATTCAATATGCCGCCATTGAAAGGAATATCAAAGTCAGCATGCTACACTAGCTCCATCGAGCGGATAGAGTTGTTAAAATAGCCACTATTTCACTGAAGTTGGACGTATTATTAATATTAGAGGGTATTTGATTCTACTTTCTGCACGAGAGTGCACGGGTGCTATATTTCCAATGCTGGTTGACGAAAGGGCGAAAGAATGGCGAAGAACTTGCCCCGATCTTGCCTATGTTTGAGTTGTTTGGTTCTGGAATGTCGGGAAACCCTCATTGGAGCACGTAGGTTAGTCTTGATAGCTTCTGCTGAAATCACTGCTAGTGTCATTCCTCACTTAGTGATATTTCTTTGGGTGGGGTATGCTGACAGGGTGCATAAACATATACATGAGGCGAATCTAGCAGCGGGGTTATACATAAAATAGTGACACCCCCTCTTCCATACATAAGGGAAATATTAGTGCGGGGTTCACTAGCTCCTTTTCAAGTGTGATTCTCGAATATAGATTGAAGTGGTGATGTCCACAATTCACCATTTCTGCAGAGTAATAATCTTTCTTATATCAGTGAGCCCGTCTAGGGCCTCAGGCGTCGCCCTGTGGACTTCATCAATCCCGCCGGGGAATGGATTCAGCGGGCATTGCCTGACCACATAATCAGTAGGTGTGCGCCGCCGACTCTTTGAGGTCCCATCAGCAGCTGTGGGAGGACAGTATCATATTGATGCCTGAGTAAAGAAAGCGTTGCGCCTAACTGCTTAAATAGCGTCAAAGTTAGCTTGCCATGTGATTAAAAAAATAATTAAACAACAATAGAAAAATCAATGCCTCTTTCTTCACAGCTTAAAACACTATGATATAACTTTTTGAAATCTGTTTGGCTTTATTTTTTTACGAATAATAATTTTATTCAGTGTTCTCATAGTGAAATAACTTATTGAGTAAAACCTCAGAATTATATAATCATTAAAGATTATACTAAAATTTCTCAAACTAAAAATGTGAAACAAGAAAATCAGAAAAAGATTCCGTCGCATCTAAAAAATGCGATGCGACCAAATTTTTTTCTCATTTTCTTTTTCACATTTTTCATATAAGAGTTGTTTCAATTAACTTCAATGATTAAATAATTTTACTATTTACAAAAAAATATATTAATAGTTTCTTAAAATAATCGCAATCCCTTCAGGCTAAATTGTTTGGGAACAACTCATATGGTCTCATAAAAATCGCCGTATCTATTCCTATGGCGAGAAATATGATCTTAACGGTGTTAGAAAGAGAAAATATCACCCTTTATATTCAAATCTAGAAATTAACCACAAATGAAATTAAATGTGCTCATTCGTGAAACCTAACGTAATTTGAAAAAATAAATTATGAAACTTCGTGAATTTTTTAATAAAATATTTTTATATGAACCAACAAAAAGTCAGGTGACAGCAACGTTTATAATACGTTTGTCTAATAAATGCGTTATTTTTTTTTATCAGTAATTTTAGTTACAAAAAATGTAGGTGAGCCATTTAAAAAAAAAATTGCATCCATATTTTAAATATATTATATTAAAAACTTTTTTTTTCTGAAAATAAAATTTGAAAGCGTATTTCATAACCTTTGAAAAACCGTTTTTAGTTTTCGGATACTTTTAGAAATATTCCGTTCATTTGTATTTTATTGCAAAGCCGAAATACTCCGACCTTGACAGGATATGCCAGAGGCTTGAGAGGTTTGATGAAACCTAAAAGTAGATTTAGATTTTCCTTACAAAATCGTTATAATTTTTATATAAAAATATATTCAGAATTTACAAACGCAGTAGTAGCTGTTTGCCTTGGTTCAGCAGGTGAGGTAAAGGAGGTAGAGGAGGTAGGAGAACAAGGTGAAGCGGGTGAAACCGTACCTTTATGAAGGTATACTTTCGTCAAGTTCATTGTAGATTCCGACCGTAGTTGGCGTCATTCACGCATGACCGAGGCTGTAATTCCCGGCGGCCCTGGCTGCGGCTGCCAGGGGCGGGTGTTTACTCTTTCCGAAAAAATAACCACCCCTTTTGAAGATATAAGAAAGGAGAGAAATTTGAGGTGAATGCGAAATGCGAAAATGCTCCGTTGGAAAGTCCGCGGAGAACGAATTGTGAGGAAAAATATATTTTTGAATGATAGAAAAAATTAAGACAGAATTAGTGGCGAAATGAAAGATTCGTAAGAATTTATAAATTTAATAATTTATGAATAATGTTTTTATGACATTAAAATTAAGATATAAAAAAATGTCTCTAATTTTTGGAATAACTTAACGAGTAAAACCTCAAATTGTAATATTTAATCATTAAAGACAATATTACGAACTCTCAAACGAAAATTTTAAGCAGAAAAAGATTCAGTCGCAACTAGGAATTGAACCCAGGATGCAGAGATATATTTTTTAAGAGTTATTTTGAATAATACATTGATTTTTGCAGGTACGCGAGAAATTTGTTACATAACGCAGTTTTCTATGATGTATTTTCGAAGAAATTTATTGAATTTTTATTCAAAAATGTCTAAAAAATAAATTAATAATATTCCAGTCTGTATTAATTGCAATACTCTGGAAATTTTAGAAGTTTTGTTAATATTTTCTTGTTAATATTTTAAAGCATTACTTGCAAAAGTGTATTTCAATAAACTAAATTATCGCCATCAATGACGTACGTTTCTTTGACCATTAATGTGACTTTCTGTAGGCAGGTAGTCCTAGAATTCGGTCGTAATATTTACCGACTTATGGTTTGGTGTCCATCAGTGAAACAAATGCTTATTAATAATTGTAAACTCTTTTCGATCACTATATTTTCCTCAAAATGATAAATCCTTTTTTGAATAATATATATATATATATAGTTCAAAAAAAAGTAAACAAGTTATTTTACTTCTATGAGGGTACCACATAAAAACATTAAACGGTTGTGGAGTATCCACTTTTTATTGGATAAATAAGTTTTAAAGCAAATTTAAAACAGCGTTTGAGCATTTCGCGTTGTATTTCACGAGGCATTTTATACATAAAGTTTTTCGGGGCTAGAGGAAATAATAAATTGCTTAACAAACCAGAAAAACCAAACTAAGGGAGGGTTCGAATCAAATATTACAATGAGCGTGACATTCCCGACTTCATTTTTACGTTTATTTTGGGCTTTGTAACTTTTGTTTGATTACGTGAGATCTCTTTATTTTATGTATTTTGTGGGAGTTTGTCTGAGAGCGAATAAACCTTTATTATTTAGGATAACCCTTGTTCAATGGCTTGTGATTGGTATTTTTATAAAACATCCCGCAAATTAAGACGGATTAAATTTGAACAATTAACACCCACCCAGAAATAAATGAACTTAACACTCCTAAAAAATACTCAGCAACATTAGGACAGACACTTGTCAATGGGTCCCGAAATAAGACGGAAACAACAGAAATACACCTGACTGCAAACTACAGAGCGAGAAGAAGCCAACAAAATTCTCTTTTCCTTCTACAAAAGATGAAATTAATAGGATGTAATAGATGGAACACTGCAAATTTCATAAAGAAATGCAAAGAAGGTATAACACACATTTTCAATTTGAGATCATCTCTGAACTGAAACCTATCTCAGCACCTGGTATTGATGGAATACTGAAAATATCATAAAGAAATTCAAAGAAGATGTAACACATATTTTTAATTTGAGCTTGCATACTGGAGTATTCCCAAGTTTTCTCAAAAAATCTATTTATTTATTTATTTCATTCAAAAACAGTTTTTACATAAAAAGCATGCTCTGCACATCTCACTAGGGCATTCCTGTATCAAGATGTGCAGCTTTACAATAATATCATTTAAAAAAATACATATATGTAAATTTAAAATAATAACAACATTAAATTAAATTAAATTTAAACCAAAAAAAGAAAAGTTTATGACACGGACGTTTCGAGACCGGTAGACAAAAATAAAACAAGATTTTAGTAACAAATGTATGAAAAAATAAAAACAAAATGTCAACAAAAGAAGCATTAGTAAGTAAGTTGGCAACAATAATATTCTTCTGTTAACTAAAGTACAAGGTACCTGTGCTGGCTTATCAGACACAAGCATAGGGTAACCATACTAACAATTACAACATGGATAGTATGAATAATAGATTATAAGAAAAAATAAAAATAACTAAATAAAAATAGGTAAATAATAACCGATAGGTACCTAAGTAGATAATATTATAATAAAAAGTAAGTAAGTAAATAATTTAGCTGGACAATAATTAAAGTAAATATTAATACGATAATTAAGTAGATAATAATAATAATAAGTAAAGTCGGTCATTTTGAATACATGTAGGATAACAAAAGATTTTTTAAATATTTATGTTGAGGGATCAGTAGGATTTATAGGCCCTGTTAGAAGTTCTACGGAGCCGAACCCTCTGATATGAAAATATCTGGAGTCGGTGAATTATTTTCCCATTTGATCTCTGGTGAGTTAACGTGTTGTTCTTGTATTGTTTTGTATTTATTTTGCTTATATAATGCACTTACATAATGTTGATTGACTAGATGATCATTTGTGGAAAAGTGAGTGGAAGGGTTATGTTTTTCCTTTGGGGAAGATTTAACCCGGACAACTAAATCGGAAGTAAAAAAAAAATAATAATATATAACCAAAAGTTATTTTAGAAGTAAATAAGTACATGCGCAGTAAGTAAATAAGGATTGTATCGAAGCAGAGCTTCCACAAGGAATTATGATATAAGCGACAACATGGGTGATCCAAAATCATCACTCTCAGCTAGTACGGAGATTTTGACCATTTTCTTGAATGAATTTAACGTACCTATAGTTTTTATATTTTCTCCAAGCATATTATATAGCAACGGAGCTTTATATGAAAAACTCCTTTGTCCGAAGGATGTTCTGGTATACACCGGCTGATACATTAAAGAAGAACCCATTCTAGTGCTGCGCACTTGTTGAGATCTTTTAGCAGTAATAGTGTTGTTGAAAAATTTACAGAGAGCCTGTATTATGTACAACTGCCTTATTGTCATAATTTTGCTTTCACTATATAATAACTTTGATGGATACATAAAATTTCTCTTATACATTATTTTTGAAATTAATTTTTGCGCAACATTAAAAGGCTCTAAGGTAGTCTTGTTACAAGAACCCCAACAGACAACATTATATGAAAGCATTGATTGAACAAGAGCATAATATACAGTTTTTAATGTAACTTTGTCCAATATGTTTCTTAGATTTTTGAAAATGTAGGCTAGCCTTCTTATTTTGTTTCTTAATATAGTAATGTGATTGTTCCATTTTAAATTTTTATCAATAATTAAACCCAGGTATTTGATGTTGTCTACTCTTTCCAAAGATTGACAGTTACACTCCTGCACACAACAATGTATTTTTAATGAACGTTCCAAAGATGGTTGATTTACAGAGGAAATGCTAAAAGTAATATATTTAGTTTTGTTCATGTTTAAAGTTAACAAGTTTTGATCAAGCCAATTTTTGACTGCCCTTAATCCTGCCTCGCACTTAGCATACGTTTCATTCCATGTGTCAGCAGCAAACACCAAGACAGTGTCATCTGCAAATAAAATTGAAGATCCAGAAATTTCAGTTTACAGAGGTCGTTAATATATAACAAAAATAGAATTGGACCCAGAACACTACCTTGAGGAACACCATATACAATTGATTTATTTGAGCTAATGTGATCATTAATTATTACTCTCTGTGTTCTTTTTTCAAGATATGTTCTGAACCAATCTAAAGATTTATTAACAATACCCATTGAACTGAGTTTTTTTAAGAGTAAACCGTGGGATACGGTATCAAATGCCTTAGACAAGTCTAAAAAGACGGCCATTGCTTTATTGCCAGTATCAAGAGCTTCTACGACTGTGGTGATCATTTTTAATGCAGCATCACTTGTTCCCATGTTCTCTCGGAAGCCAAATTGATTATGTGAGAGAATTTCATATCTTTTTACATAAGACATCAACCTAATTTTAGCTAATTTCTCTATTATTTTTGATAACGTATTTAGCAAGGAGATAGGTCGATAGTTATTTACATCTTTGTTATCTCCTCCTTTAAATAAAGGAATAACTTTGGAATTTTTGCAATGATTAGGGAACAAGCCATTCTCAAAACTAACATTTACAATGTGTGTAATAGGTATAACTAGTTCAGAAGCATTTTGTTTGTAGACCATTGCACTTATACTGTCATTTCCACTCGAAAAACCTGATTTTAGCTCATTAATCACATTTAAAACTTCATTACAATTCGTTGGTTTGAATTCAAAGCAGGCATTTTGCAAAGATTGTGTTGGATTATATTTTTTTACTAAAGATTCTTCACTGGTGTTATTTGCACTACACAAAAGATTAGCGAAATTTTACCTATATCACAAAAAAAATTATTCACGTGTTTAGTAATGACTGTTGGATTATTTATTTATTTATTTATTTAGACGCCGTAAAAGGCTTTTACAATATACATGATTTATGTTTACAGTGGTTCACAGGAGCGAAACAGTATTATGTTAAACAGAATAATTACTGAGAAATTATGTTGAAAATTAAACAAGAATAACATCTGGTATACATAGGTACAATAGCATTTTTATTTTCAATCCGTACAGTAGTTTAGTATTGAGGTTATTGTTACCTTCAATATTGAATTTGGTTGAATTTGCTGAGAACTAAGAGTTAGCTCTATTGAAACAGGGCTGTCAGTAAGACATCTCATAACAATTTTGGGAAAAATTATAGTTTTGATTAAGTATATAAAATTATTAGATAACACTCTTCTGTCTGATATCTGATGTAAGTGCATAGTTTAGGTTCTGTGATAACTTTATCATTTATAGATACAATGTTATTATTTACTTTCAGTTTATTTATGGGCACTGATTCCTTTTGCAAATCCAATGCTTGTTTTATTATTTTCCATTCTTGCTTTATGTTTCCTTTTACCTCGTGAAGCTTCCCTTTATAATATGTCTGTTTGGTCGTTTTTATAATTTTAGAACACCAATTTCTGTATCTTTTATAATGTGCAAACAGTTCGATATTATTTGGTTCTTTACGACAACTCTTGTGTAATTTGTCACGTTTAATGAGGCAGTTAACAATTCCAGAAGTTATCCATGGTTTCAAGTGCTTTTTATTACAATGGATTCTCTTAGTATATGAGCAATTTCCAATATGTAATTTTAGACGTCTTATGAAATTATCAGCTGCAGTATTGACATCACTGGTGGATAAGACTGTATCCCATGTTTCCTCTTTCAGTGTCGAATTTAGTAGGTCATTATCCACAGTTAGTCTAAGCTTTACGTCTATTTTATTTTTATTTTGTTACTCTGGATTTAGGATATTTCAATAATGTAGCAAAATGGTCTGTAATACTGGTCCTGAATACAGCACTCTGAGGATCGTCTTTTGACTTAACCATAATGTGATCAATACAACTCTCAGTACTTGATGTTACTCTAGTCGGTGAAATAATAAATGGTTTTAGACCGTGGTAAATCAAAAGTGAAAGATATTGTTCACTTTTTATGTTTTTCATATCCAGAATATTTATATTTATATCACCACATAAAATCACTTCATGGTTATGTGTTGATACAGAACGTAGTAAGTCATTTAGGTGGTCAAGAAAGGTATCAATGTGTGCTTGAGAAGGAGATCTATAAACTGCTTAAACACATACATTATAAGGTAGTTGTAATTTAAGACAATTGGCATGTGGAATAGTTATTTCTTCAACAGAAACTATGACATCATTCCGAGTGTAAACGACAACTCCATCATTTTGTAAATAATTTTTTTGGTGATGAATTCTATGTGATGAATATCCAGTAATACTTGGGAAATAGATTGAATCTTTCAACCAAGCCTCACTAAAAACGATAATGCCAAATCTATGTTGTATTGCGTCGAGAACAGCTATAGTATCATCGAATTTTTTTTTATGCATCTTATATTCATACAATATATAGAGAGAGCAGAATGGTTAAGAAATTCATTACATACTGATGGGTCATCTATGTTGATATTGATTTCCTTGTCGTCATTTAGTTCTTCATCCAATATAGAATCCATATTAATATTTTTTTATACATTTTGTTGTTGGTAGTGTGACTCATAAAACGAAAGCAAATAATATGCGATGTAATTAATAATAATAATAAGAATAATAATGGGTGTATATTAATTTGAGCCCGTGAAAACTTGAAATTGTAGGTATATCCAGTGAAGGTACAAACGAAGGAAATTATGTTTACATAATTATCAATCTTAAAGTATATATTTATAATAAAGTGAATAATAGCAATAAAAGTGGTTATAGAGTGGTAGTAGATCTTTTGGTGGTAATATATTGGTAAGATAAATAAGTTAGCATCAAGGACGCAACTAAATTGACTAATACATTCAATAACATTAGAAATACACAGAATGTGACTAAAATAGTGCGCAGGTATTTGCAATGATTTTATGATATTAACAAAACAACAATTATTAGATGATATTAACAAAAAAATATAGCTCAGAGCATGGAGCGTATTTAAGTTGTAAAGATGTTGCAAAGAATATGTTGACATAAAATAAATACATACAAAAACATTTGAAATACACAGCGATGTGGCCAAAATAGTGCGTAGGTATTTGCAATGAAATTTTTTTCTGATATATGCACAGTTGTTATTTGTATGTTATTACCTAATGACAAATTATATGTGATAACAACAGCTAAGGGTGGTAGGTAAAAATAGAATACATAACATTGCTTATTCATTATCCTATTGAAAATTATGAAATGAGTCTTAAATGAACAAGTAATGAATTTCATAATTACCGATTTATTAATCTTAATCATAGCACGGTGAGTACTCGATCTGTAAATATGTTGGTGCGACGGGTGTGTTGCAATAGAAAAAGAAGTTACAGTTACCTGCGAACTATTCCAGAATCTCACCATAAAAGGAATATAGATATATTCATTTATTTTTTTTCCATATTTATATAGATTATTATAAATAAATATATATAGTTAGAACTCATTACTAAAGCTTGACGGTTAAAGTTAATAATATTAAATAGTTGCCGTATTGTCAGAAAACACGCACAACAACTAAAATAGATCGAAATAAGTGCATAAGATGTAATACAATAGGGTATGTGAGATAGATACTCAACAATTTTGAAAGGTAAATACAATAGGTTTGAAGAAAAATTTATACGTAACATGATATGAAGAATAATTTTAGCAGGTGTATAAAATATAAAACAAGTTTTTTTAATAGAGTAGTTTTGAAAGTATATCAGATAATAATTAAGTATAACTAGTAAAAATAATAGATAAAATATAAAATAAGTAACAAGTAATTCAATATGGTATAGAGAATAGAAAATCAATAGTTTTAATAAATAACATGAGATAATAAGATAAAATAGTAGATGCAGATAACAGATAAAATTTAATTTTAACAATAATTGAAAACCGATTGAATGTAAACTTAACTGGTGTAAAGAATGAATAAAAAATAACTTTATTTGATAGGTAAGACCGTTATTATTTTTTTTATATATATATATAAAGACCGTAATAAAAAAAATAAAGCACTTATATAAAACAGATTAAAAATAAATTCAACTGGTATGTAAAACAAATAATAATATATTTTTTTGATTGTAATGTAATTGATTTGAGTGTAAGACATAATCATAATTACATATAAGTTAAAAGAATGTGAAATATCAATGCATGTGAATAATATATGTTTAAATACATATTCCCAAGTAGTTGCATAGACAGTCCTACACGAGTACCAGCAAAATGCAGAAGGGTTAAATTTAATGGTAAAATGTGGTAAGGTAATTGTAAGGTAGAGCAAAGTATTAAAGGATACAGTTTGTCGCCTATTTTTGGAGCAGTATCTTCCTTTTTTGCAATTGTATCGGCCATTTGTTTGTTTTTCTCTAGTTGTCATATTGAGTCATATGGTTAGAAGGGTGTTTTCTGATGTGATGAGTATAGCTCTCGATTCTGGGGTTTGACGAATGTATACACGTCCCGTTTTTATCCATACGTATGCGAGCTTTTTCTCTGTGGCCGTCTTCTTCGCTAGGTAGAATAATCGTTTATTGGTAGATGTTAGGTGTTCCGAGATAAATACAGGGGTTCGAGGTCCAGAGAGGCCAATGGAGCTGGTATTAAGTTTATCTTCCTTCAATACTGCATTCATGTTATACTTTTTGTGCAGTTTAAAAAATCGTTTCGTAAATGTACGTGTTTAAACCTTACGATTATTGGTCTACTTTTTGTTGGAATGGTTCTGCCCAAAGCCCTGAAACTGGTTTCGATGTCATTTGTCGTGGTGGTTGTGTTAATCTCTTTGCTTATGTTGAATAATATATTTTGCAAATTTACACCTTCTATCTCTGGTACACCTCTTATTTCGATATCAAAATTTTTTTGTTGTCGTTCTTGGTCATCCATTTTAGCCTCGAGCATCATTATTTTAGCCTCAAGTTCCGAATTTTTTTTTGGACAACATCAATATTTTTAATTTATTCCATTGTTTTTTTCAGATTTGCCTCAAAATCCTCCATTTTTGTATTAAAAAAGGTTTTCGAGGTCTTAAATTCTTTAAACTCATCGAATAATGCTGTCACTTTAGTTTGTATGTTCTTAAATCCTTGAAGATCGAGTTTATTGAACAGAGTTCTTCCATAATGAGTGAGTACTGTTTATCTCCTGGAGGTGAGCCTTGTTTACTACCGCTGTCTGCAATTGCAGAGTTCTCTTTGTTAGAAGTAGAAGTAGATCTGGTCGTACTGCGTGTTTTCTCCATATTTTATGGTGAAGAATGTGAATTTAATCTCCGAATATTGTAAATTATTCAATATTGATCACTTTGTTTTGATTTTTGATGAACTTTATTTAGTATTTATTATGACTCTGGTGGGCAGTTTTTTGTTTTAATTTAAAAACACAATTGTGAAACTTGTGGGTGTAAAATTGAGAAGCTAAAATCACACAGCGATAGCCAGCACAAAACTACACTTTATTTCACAAACTGAAGTGATCCACTTAACTTTTTTATTATACTTTTGATTAAATTAATGTAGAAGCATTTAAATATGCGTCTGACGTTTATGTTATTATTGTTCTATAATTTGTCCAATATATGAAGGAGGAGATCCCTCCTCTCAGAATAATTACAGACCGATATAGCTATTAAGTATCCTTTCTAAAATTCTTGAAAACATTTTTGATACTGACAGTTCGTGGCGGAATTCTATTATAATAATTTATTAAAATGTTTAAAACTTTATTTTTGACCGTGACCTGTTTCAGCCTAATATGGCCATCATCATCGACTAGTACAAATATTTCTAAACCTATGGCTTATAAACTACATTACATTTGGGAGAGGTAACAAATGAGGGGGTCCTACAATGGGTTTATTCAAATTATTTGAATTTTCCTATATTCATTGTTGTGTCTTGCTTTTCAACTGAAATGATATTTTAATTGACTCTATATAAAGGTAATTTTACCTATTCAATACATTTATAAATTACGTCGGTTTGTTTGCTTTGTAGATTATTTATTTGGGGAATACTCGATTTGAAATATTTACTGATTTTAAAGTTGTTAAGTAGGAATCTTTTACTATTATTATTGATTCCTGTTTATGTTCATATTCCTGGTTCCTATTTAAATTATGTTTCCACCATTATTAAAAAAAAATACAGTGTTTGGCAAGCCTACGCACGACGGAAGTGAAACTTTTAGTATTCTTCTCTCTCTCTTTTTTTATGTCTATTGACATATTTATAAGTAGCATGTGATAAAAAATTAAAAGTTATAAAAATATGGGATTCGAACCCGGGTCCTGCATAACGAGTGTCGAACGCTCTGCCTCTAGACCTCGAGGAGAGGTATTTCGCGCGACGAGAACCGCGTATACAACGTGTACTCCTCAATTGACTTGTCCCGCGAAAATTTTCGTTTTCAAACACGGCAAATGAATAATATCACATAACGTCTCGTTAACGCTTTATATAGGGTCGAATCGAAGATATATCGGCATTGTGAAGTCGTATCTGTCGTTTTTCGAAATATTTCCATATATTTGTCCATTTTGGAAAAGATCTATCGTGTTTTAACAGTCTCATACCCGTATGGAGTCTGAATTTGAAAAACATTTCTAAATTTTGAAAAACTCACTTACGAGTGTGTTTTTTAATAAAAAAACTTGTCATGCACGTCTGCGAGGGTAATTAGTCGCGTTATCGGCCTTGATTAGTAATTTTAATGATTCAAAATAAAAATAATTAATCAAAATACCGAGCGACTCTACCGGCTCGATTTGTAAGCTATATTTCGACCAAAATATCTAAAAGTCGCAGCACGAGAGCATTTTATCACTTTTCCTAGTATTAAAAAAATCACAAAAAAAAAAAATTTAGTTAAAGCGGGGATTGAACCTCAGTTCTTCACGATGAGAGTCGGGTGCTCTGCCTCTAGACCGCGAAGCTGAGTTTGGAGAGTGACCTAAACTAGGTATATAATATTAGCTAGGCTGTATAAAGCGAAATGATCACGGTTTTTCGTGACGGTCGTGAGTCGGTATTACTCCGGTCCTCGAAATTGCATGACGCGCGTAAAGAAGTTTCACTTCAATAATTAAATTAATATATTTTATTTTTCGGGTTTTGAACCTGTGACTCCGGAATCTGGATTTAAGGATTTTAACTGCTCATCTACGGAGGGTGTCAAACTATTAATATTAACAAATAATTATAAGCAATAATTAGTCATCCGAAATACTAATAGATATAAAGAGCTATGTCGGCCGACATAGCTCAGTGGATACAGAGCACCTGACCGGACATCAGAAAGCACGGGTTCAATTCCCGTTGGCGGCATTTATTTGTACTCGGGAGATATTTTCACTTTGTATTAGTATTTCGGATGACAAATTACTGCTTATAATTATTTGTTATCCTTTTTGCTATGCATAAAACCTTGTCCTTTAAACGTTAGTTTATCATTAAAAAATAATTAATATCAAGTCAACTTTTGTCAAAATTTAAAAAATTGACATTTTTTTGTGTAAGGTGAGGATTGCCAACACTTTCTTTCATCTATGTCCTTTTTAAATTAAAAGCATAATATGTTATTTCCAATCATATATTAATACGTGGTCTTCCTCCGTGTTTTTTTAAACAACCCCACACAGGAGGTTCTGATGAAAATAATTTCCCTGAGGACCTTTCTATCCCTATCTTTGGGGATGCTGAATGGAGGGTCTATTTAAGGAAAGGAGTGAGAAGAAGTTTTGGGAAGGAAAAAGGTATGAGGGGTGGGTAGGAATCTAGGGATCAGTGTGTCCAGGATGACGGAGTTACAGACTAGTTAGATAGATCAAAGGTATCCCTAAACCAGCCTCTCTGTCATCCTGAACTTTGCCAAGTCACCAAACGTAGCGAACCACTTGGGGTGACCTATGCAGAAGTATTGGTAGGTACCCATTATTTGTAAGAAACATTAATGTAACAATTTTGATTTTTCAATATAGTAGGAGATTTTCAAATATTGTCAGGTTATTCGTAACCCGGGAATGTTTATCTTTCTTTTTTTAAAAAATAAATTAAAAACAAAAATTATTATTGTGTTATTTTATGATTTTTATAAAAAAATATTAACCTAGTGATGTTAAAAATTGAAACTTTAACAATGATTCCATGTAATGGAACAATAATAAACAATATTCTGAACTTCCTCAAAATTAGAATCATAATTTCAAAAGGATTCTTCCTTTTCTCCCTAAACTTCTTGACGGCAGCTTTTAGCTTTTTGGAAAACTTAGCCAGGACCATGTTTATTATAAGACTTGTTTATGAATACAAGATAAGAACTGAATTTAAGAAAAGGTGAATGAATGATGATCTTAATTGCATCAAATTTGAATGCAAAAGCAAAAGTTTCCTCGTAAAGAACAAACAAGAAGTGTCTCTTGTCGGAAGAACAATGCCGCAAGAGCTAATGTGAATTAACAATGTCTTCAGAGGAAAGTTTTTCCCCAAGAAGGGGAAGTCCCGCTGAGATTTCACACGAATGATAGTACATAATATTATTATCATCTTTGTGACTAATTGCAGCAGTTGGAGAATATTGTCTAGTTACTTGAGAATCCTAATGAATGCCACGAGGTTGGCGCAGGGTTAACTTGCTCGTTAACTTGCTTGTGAGACAGTTTTATATATTATTATCAAGAAGACTTCATATTAGAAAGTGTACCTAATTTTCCTTTGTCTTCTGCGTATAATTAAACATACTAATTTCGGTTGTTGGTGCGTGGGTAAATAATTAGAAATATTACCGCGTAACAAGTAACACTATTCACGTTCAATGCACCTTTAATTTTCAAAATTTGAACTATTATCAAATCAGAAAAGCGATAAAAGCACCAAAATTATTAAATGAATTCATTTCGAAAAGCGTATTTGTTTTGTTAAAATTCTTGACGGATGCCTAAAACTATAGTATTATTTTACTATAGTGAAGATACGTTACTGAGACAACGTGCGTGGTTTAACTGAACAAGGTCCTGTGGATATACGGCTATGGCCAAACCTTTCCATAAACCGGTGCTACATTTTTTGTTCGATTAGTATGAATAAAACATGTTTTGATTTTTTATAATGTTAGATAGATGTCGTATTTTTCGAGTTTACTGATATTCGGTAGGTAAATTTCTTGTTTTGAATCCTGTGACAAATACATTTTTATTGAAAATGCATTCAGCTTCACAAATCCTACAATTATAATATCCCGTGATTTTTCACCAATCTACGCTTATGTATTGTATTTTATTTAAGTTTATAATAAGAACAATAAAGCATTTTCACAAATATCGTTAAAAATATGTGTAATATTTAAAGTTAGTTATTTTGGGGTATAACGCCGTGTTGCGCTACCTACTTATTTGGCCAACGTTTCGGTAATAATATAGTTATAGTAATAATATGTACATAGTTTAACATATAACAATAATAGTACATATGTGTATAACAATATTTACATATTTACATATTATAGTTCGAAGTATAAAATTTCATGACGCATGCATATTATTTCATTGGCAGTCCGTGACTTTTCAGGTTAATAATTTTGCTGGATTAATTAATTTTGTTGTTTTTTTATGTGAATAGTGCAAAAGAGTCCCGTCTGTTCCCGACTATATGAAACCAATGAGGCTACAGCATCCCTAATGGGGAGAGGAAGGAAATGGGGAAATTGAAGTGGAAGGTGTGGAAGTACCTGGATATTCAGATCTGGTCACCAACCACGGCTAAAGCCGTTCTAGCAACTTTTCAATTCTGGATGGGTTCTTACCCCAAATTACAGCGATACGAAGAGCACCGTCCGCTCAGGAGCGTGCCGAATATATATATATATATATATATATATATATAATATTATTTTAAATGAATACGTTGTGAAATTACACCATTCAAATTTGTTTGCGCAAGACGGAATTCGAACCCGAAACCCTGCGATTCCTTGTCGAGACCCTTACTCCTCGGACACTGAAGCCATCGTCCATACTGTTACTGGTTATGCTTATTTATTTAATAAGTGTGGTAATATTTTAGTATTATTTGATGTTTTCCAACATCCTACATGTTTTACGATGTAAGGTCGAAATTACACGGGCGTAATTTTCAAGTACCTATATTAAACTGCCAGAATTACGCACGGACGGAATTACATATGGCTGAAATTGCATACGGAGACAATTACACCTACTTAAATTATACCTACCAGAATAACGCATTCCAAAAAATATATATTTAATAGGTTTCAATTGTCTGTGCTAAATAATGAATTTTCTTTTTTGAAAAAAAAATAGTTCAGGTTAGGTTTCTTTGACCAGAAATAATTTCCGTCATGTAAACATGTTTTATTATGAGTTAGGTTTTTATGTTTACAATTTCTTCCGTTAATTATTCGAGCCTTGTGTAATTTGGTCAATTTTATTATATCTACAATATCATGCAATTTTGGAAAGTATAGCTTCCATATGAGATGATTTTTCACAAAAACGGTGCTCTACAAATTATCCAATTATTATTATTATTATAGAAGTAAAGATTGGGTAATAATTCAAATTGAAGGTTCGTCCCCTTATAATGGCTTGTACTTTAAACGATTATTCAGAGATGGCGTTGGTGTGCAAATATATGGAGCGCGAAGTAGAATATTATTTGGAAAATAAAATATTAAGTCTTATGCCTAATAAATTATGTACCTTAACTACAGTACCGCAGTGAATATTGTGTCGAATACAGTACCTACTCACATGATGAATTGTTGCATACAGCATGTTTCAAACTTCATCTTCAGAAAAAAATTCCAGAGAATTTTTTTAAAGACAATTAGTAAAAAAACTACTGTTTTTTAGAACTTGCGTTTTTTTCGCTAGGAAAAATAAGTAGGCGTATGCAATAAAAAAAGCAGTTTCTCACTCCTCAGTGACTCTTTACACATGTGTACCGGTACACATATGTATTGACACACAATCTTATGTTTATGTAGTTTGGGTCAGCTCTTATTCTGTGACCTATAATAACTAATAACTATAAATAACAAAATACACTCAATACAGGTGCCTAAAAACTAATTTCACTAAGTACAACAATAAATATAAAACTGTTTAAATTGAGTCGTGTTGTAAAGGGTCTGCCATCTAATGTTTTTTTTCAACTACCTAGTGCTTATTTCGTGAATGGTAACACTTAGCTCAGGTCTGATTTGGCTGATAATTAGTGTTATCCTTCCGCTGAACGAATATGGTTGTGTATACGCTTGAACAACGCTGGGAAATATTGCGACATTACTTTGAAAATCATGGTAATGTTGCAGAATGTGTGCGAAAATTGCGTACGGATTTTGGAAGAAGAGAAGCACCGTCAGCTCCGCATGTTCGTTATCTTGTGAAAAAAGTTAAAAAAACTGGCGTCCTCATCGATAAACCAAAGCGTGAAAAGCCAAAAACAGTGCGTACATCCGAGAATATTGCTGGTGTGGCAGAAAGTGTGCGTTAAGCGCCATCAACATCAATTCACCGTCGTTCTCAACAATTGAACGAATTTTTGTTCAAAAATTGAAGAGAAGGATATTGGCAACATTTGGTTTCAACAGGACGGCGCTACGTGCCACACAGCCGAAGCTACACTCGATGTTTTTATAGCATTTTCAAAAAAAAAAGTTATTTGGCGGACCCTTTATAATAAAGAAACGAATTTTGATAATCAAAGAGATCGAAAGGGAGTGGTCTTAAAATGAAGAAAAAAATGTGCCGAGTCACAATCCAATAGTTGAGATCCCCTGCGTCAGAAGGTGGCACATTGAACATCTTGACCTAGATGCAGTTTAATTAAATGCTGCAAGCAAGATAACTCTGTTGAGTGTTTCAAAGCGTTGCAAGAGATACGAATTGCACTTGACGCAGTCGGAATGCATTCAAAGCGCACTTTTCCTAGGGCAATTTACCCGGAAGACTAAAAAATGCAGGTTGACACAGATTGTCTCCCTGTAGGAGTACTTTTGAAATGACGACGAGTTTTTCATCTTTCATAATAAACAAGTTTAAATTATTTAATAGTTCATGAACGGAGCTTCTAAAAAAAAAGAGATGGAGCTTCTAAAACTTTCATACTTTTCATTGCGCATTGTACCAGCAAATCTAAATTCTACCACCTTCGAGTCTTAGATCAATGTAAACCAAAGCTTTTATTTGTGATGCCCCAATGTTTAAAAAAATATTATACGTTCTTACCTACACGGAGTAAAATGAGTATTGCTAATTTATTTAGAATCTTTTCATAAATTTCATCAGAAAACCTGCAAATTAATTTGTTAAGGTCACAATCCTGTATTTAACCGTTTTACCAGTAATTTTAAAAGATTCTTAATAAAATAGCAATCCTTATTTTTTTTTGTAATTCTGGGAATTAATCTACATGAGACTTTCCATGCTGAGGTAATCATCATAAGCGCCCTTGAAGTGATTATTGACCAAAACGGCGCATTACGCATTACAAATATTATATTATCAGCATTGTTTTTATTAAGACTGCTCTTTCAGTTCTTTTTTAGTTTTATTTATTCGAAGTGCAATATTTTTCTGGGTAATAATTCGATTATACCTATTTATAATCAAAATATTTTATGTATGCACGCACAACAACCACCGTATAATGGAATTTTCCAGTTGTTAATAAGAAAAAAAATGTTTTTTGATTTTCTTACCTCTTATCAAATATTAAGACAGAAAGTTTTAATTATTTAATTTTCCATTGCAAAACACCACAAAGAAAATGTCAGAAACAGTAATAAACAGATAACCCAACAACTACGATTTTAGTCGCTGTGGGGGATTTGTTCTTGTTGAAAGTCTTTGTCGATTTCATGAAGACTGAACTGCTCGTTCTGCAGATTTTATTTATTTAATATCATCATCATCGTGAATCCATCCCCCTATATCGGTGCAAGGCGATGGGTCGTTAGCGTCCGGCTGGAGAGGTCGAAAGGTCTCCCTCCCGATCCCGCCCGCCACGCAATTGGTGGGCAGACCTAGCCTATGAACCTGAAATGTAATGACCAAACATGGCGAACCATTTGGGATGACCTATGGTATAGGTTTTGGATATCCAGTTTATATGGTTTCCGGGCGGCGGCACCCATACCCACCTCCCAAATTATTGAATACTTTAGTGGACGATTTTCCGTTAAATATGGAAAATAAATAAATACATCTCCTTCGTATTGTCTTCTTCAGACGTCACTTCCCTGGGCTACTTCAGTTACTACATAGCATAGCAGCACCACCTTCTCTTATAGCCAGCCTATTGCGATTGTATTTTATTTGCTTTACATTTATTTATTTACTTTTATTTTGAATAAAGAATATTACAAAAAAAAGTTGGCATAATATAAAAATACATAAAATAGCATGTGGGACAGAAAAGGTTACACTTGCGATAGATAGTTATCGACTAAATAATACTTATTACTTTTATTCGTTGTAAAACATGTAGAATATATCCACATTTCCTGCAAGTACAGTTAAACCCAGTAAGTCAGTTCTGCAACTGGGAAGAATCTGAAGCCGGTGTTGGCGGCCTCGCGTGACATTATCAGGGACAGAGAATCCTATCTTAGTCAGAATGTTTCGTATTGTAAAAAAAAACATAACACAAGCTTATAGGAATCAGAAGTAATCCTGGATCCAAGGCTACAGATAGCATTCCCGAAGTAAATGCTGTTAGAAACAGCCACAGTTAAAACCGAACACTCTCATGTAGAGGTATGGGAGAAATTACTTTCGTATTTTCTCGGTATTTTTGTATTTATTCGGAAGCCGGTCTCTGGCTTTATAAGAAAATTTCCAAGCCAACTCATATGTGACTTTTCCATTGAGGAGTAGCGGAGGGTCGATGTTAATCACATCTCGGATCGTCAAACTTCTCGCTCGACCCCATTTGTGACTTCTGTCACTGATCTATAAAACTTTATTTCCGCAGATATACCCTGGTAGCACTCTTTCATTCATAATCCTGATATGATTTCTTTAAAAAAATGTTTTCTGGGTTACAGTTAAGATGAAAAATTAAAGGCACTTTAAGAGTAAAATGTAGAATTTATAAAAATATTTTTCGTTAACATGTCAGTACGACACACATGTCCCAGTGGCCGTACGAGTAATGCCCTGGTGCCGTGGCGGGCCCGGGGCCTAGGAAAGGGGAAAGTGGCGTGAAATTGAACGGGCTCCCCTAACTACCCCAACCCTACCCCGGGAGCTATGTTACCCCTATTGCCCCTAAGGAATGAAAGTTCGTCATATCATATTCTACTATAAATAAACAGGGGTCAACACTGCGAAAAATAAAAACACTATTATTCTATTATTCGTAAGTGGGCTAATTACTGGATTCGAATTAGAACTTATTCGTTAGTTATGTGTTTGTTCAGTACCTACGAAGAATTATTATGCTGTTATCAATTATGTTTATATAAATGTTTTTAGTTACCGTACCGTACAAGAGTCTGCTCGATGGATGCGTAAATTTGGCATTCCCGTTTGAGGAAAGTTGTAATGGTGAAGAAGTTAGAGAAGTGGAAAGATGCGAATATCAAGCAACGGATTGATTCGTGTAACACGTAGTACAAGCGGAAAACCGGTGAATCTGACCAAACCAACACCTCTGCCATCTACCACCCCAAGCGGTTCGATGTGTTTGGTGATTAACCAGGGGTGACCGTTTGGTGAAGTTTGTCTGGGTCTTGGCGACGGATGCGTCTGCTCACTAACTGCGGGGCTGGCCGGATCGGGAGAGACTGATTGAGGGAGATCTTATAACCTCTCCAGGACGCGGGACCTCTAATGTGTCGCCTACCTAAGCTTTTAATATTTATTATTTATCTATAATTCATAGTGGTGCACCAGCTTAGCACGTACTCAAGAAAATAAATATGCAGTTGGCTGTTGACATATATGGAAGATTTTAGCAATTTCTAGTAAATTCAAAATTCATGACTTTTTCATTCTACGAATTTTTTATTACTTGCGAACAAATTTTGTAGATTTTATGAATATTTAAGCCTCATTCTAAACATTTAAAGCTGGTTTACAAAACAAGTGTTTTACTGGGGAAAGGAATAAAATTGACGATTTTTAAATTCAACATTTTTACCATTAGACAACACTAATGACGGTCCTTTTTTCTTAAAATCAGACTTATTAAATATATTATTATTTCTTAGTATTTTTATTTTGATAACTGTACAGTTCAGGATTGTTGTAAACGAAATTGGTGCCTTCTGCTATTTTCACGAAATTATTATTCTTCGGAGTTAGACATGTACCATCTCGGGCTTTTCAATATGCCTTTTTTAGAGATAAAATTCCCTTGTAAGTTATTACAGTTAGCAATCGAGTGCCCGAAAACATATTTTTACTACTTGATTATGAAACATCGATTTTTCTCTTCTTTCTATGAATAAAATATGCATTTATTATATTTGTTAACCTTTCGGAAGAAATTTTCTAAATGATAGTGAAAATCCTATAATAATCCGTTGCGTAGTTTATAAGAACTAAGCGCACAAACAGACAGACACGGAGAGTGTCTTTTTTATACTATTTAGAGATAAAATACGCCAACGCAGTTGGTTATTGTGTAAACATTCTAGTAGTTCTGTGAACAGTAGACCTCGGGGTATGTTATAAATAATATGTTTCTAATTTCCTCGTTCTGAATAAACCAAAACCACTTTTTTATATTAAAATATTTGTATAAAGCTATATACTTAAATACATTCATGCTTAGTTAGTAACTAAATATTTTATGATAAAAACATTAAAAAAGTTGTTAGGTAAGCAATTTGTTTAAAGAAACCTCACTATCTCAAGATAGTTATTTTATAAAAGTCTTTAGGGGGGTTGATTGGTACCATAATGTTGAAGAAATGTTAATAAGAAAGTTAAAATAAATACGAAGATGTCACATTGAAAAAAAAAATCTTTTTAGAAATATTAAAAAACGGTCACCATCTTAAACTTGAAACGGAACGTACACACACATTTACGGACAGATGAAATGCAAAATGGTTGACTTAAAACAGGGCTACGCTACGTTCAGTCAATTTAGGATTGAATCTATGTTGATTGTGATAGTTATCATTATATAAATAATATTTTGGACATATTTAATGTTGTGAAACTTAAATATTTACTGTCGAATAATCAAAGGTAGTTTTTCAAACTTCTGTTTAAATATCAAAGGTCGGCCTTATATCCTCAGTGTCTCAAGGTTACCAGACGGTAATTATTATTTATTTCTTTGGTAACAATAAGGACCATAGGGAAATAATCTTCAAGGATCTTCCACCACCCGTTATATGATGCCAATATTACATGGCTTATTTCTGTGCAAAATCATTTCAAGGATGATTTATAAAACATTCCAAATAACAAAATAAATTTAAACTGTTCTATTAGGTACTTACTTAGCTTCTTCAAGTAGGTACCTATACATTATGCGTTATAACAGAATTTAATTCTTTAATGTACTGTAAAATATTTTTAAGTCTTTTATTTTTTTAATTTTGTCTGAAAGTTATTGCTACGTAAATTTATGTGAACAGGAACTTATATATTCTTTTTAAATATCAAGAATGAAGAACATTGAAGATATTAAAATGGGGGCATATTATATAAAGCCAATGTTACTTTTTTTAATCAATAGAAAAGTTTTACTTTTCAAAATTGTAATTTAGAGCGTCGCCGACTTTTTAATAGTGATTAAATAATTTATTTATTCACGCCTTGGATGCTTATATGCGCATACGTTGTTTTAGGTAGGTAAGATGTTCAGGAGTATAATAATATGTGTGTAATACATAACATGACGAACTGAGTAAGCAAGGACTATGCAATTTTTAGTATAAAATTCTATTGTACAAAAGAGTTCAGTAATTGTATATAATATTATCGAGATTACAAAATAACTACTTAAGATACTATGAAAGTAATTAAAGAGCAATGTGTAGTAACTTTGTTGATATTTTCATTTTGGTAGGCGGGAATGGGTACCGCCGCCCTGGGAACCATTTATTGGATGACCAACACCTCTGCCACAGGTCACCCCAAGTGGATCGCTACGTTTGGTGACTTAGCAGGGGTGCCCGGGTTCATGGGTTAAGGTTTGCCCAGGTCTTGGTGGCGGGTGCGTCGGCCCACCTTCTGCGTGGCGGGCCGGTTGGGAGATGCTGGTTGAGGGAGACCCTTTACAACCGGTTACCGCTGTCCGGGCCGCTCGATAGTACAGGGGCCCGACCCTCAGGCTCATGACTAAGGGTGGGCTGCCCCATCAGCGAGTGAAAAAACCCTGCCACTCTTGTTGTGCCGGTTCGTGACCGGAGGGGACCCAGCAGCAGGGTTTGGGGCGCATTGGATGCCCTCTCCAGCCGGACTCTCCCAGCCTATCGCCTAGCACCTCAGTGGGTGGGCTGAAACGAAACGCTCATCACTCCTGGACAGCCTGAACCCCAGATTCCTACCCACCCCTCATACCTTTCCATTCACCTCATACCTTTACAAAAAAAATAAAATTTGAACACACAACAAAACAAATTTAACATCTTTACAGCGGCGAGTAGCAGGCGTCCCCGGTGCGGGCCAAAACTGTTGGTAAATTTTGCCAACATTTGCGGCCTGCACACAAATTTAAATTTCGTTCATCAACATCTTTTGTCCCAACGTCCCAACCTTCTTTTCCTATCCGAAACTCAGATAGCCGAGCCGCCAGACTCCTCCTATCTGGACTGCCGGGGCTTTACCCTTGCAAGCAAGTTCCGACTCAAAGGAGGAGTCTGCTTCTATAGTCGAGCTGACGTCAACTGTGTACGACTATTGAGTCTGGAAAACTCCAGATTCGACGTAATGTGGGTGCGCAGGTGGAATCCTTTGCCATTTGCTACGGATTAGAGCAACTGGTTCAGGAGCCTACAAGGGTTCCTGATGTCCAGACTCACGGCTCCAATCTGTTAGACCTATTCTTAACTACTGTGCCCCACGGTTATAAGATTGCCGTCACAGCGCCTCTGGGATCATCCGACTATTGCCTAGTGACGACATCAATCCCCGTTAACAACCTCAGACCTACCAATGAGAGGCTGATGAGAAAAGTGTGGCACTATAGGTCAGCAGATTGGTTAGGTATGCGGGCACATTTCAACCCTTTTCCGTGGTCAGCTGTTTGTTTTCAGACATCGGACCCTTCAAGATGTGCCTAGGAGATTGGTGAAGTCATCAAATTGGCGATGGATGGCTTCATACAATCGACTACTAAAGAAACTGGAGTGGGCTCAAAGCCGTGGTTCAATCGACAATGCTGCGAAGCAGTTCGACGAAAAAACGCAGTTTACCGAGCCTAGAACACATCTCGAACGCCCGAAAGCAGATCAGCATACAACAAATCGGCAAAGGAATGCAAAAGAATCATTAATAGGTCAAAATTCGAACACGACCTGCAGATCAGCAAAAAGCTGGCTGCCTGCCCGCATAGCAGCAGAGCATTCTGGTCGCTCGTGGGCTCAATAGGTCGGAATTTTTGCAAACCCAGTTTTCCACCTCTTACCAGACCTGACGGCTCACTAGCAAACACCGCCACCGAAAAGGCTAACCTATTAGGGAAAATGTTTGCGGAAAACTCGATCCTCGATGACGGAGGTGCTGTTCCGCCGTCGGTTCCTCACTGCGGCTTCTATATGAAAAAGCTGAGGATCCGGCATCGGGATGTACTCCACGTTATACGGAGGCTCGATGTTAACAAAGCTAGTGGACCTAATGGAATACCTGCCCTGGTATTGCAGAGGTGTAGTGCAAAAATAGTTCCAGTTTTGACAAAGCTCTTCAAAATATCCCTGAAGTTTGGCACTGTGCCCTCTGGTTGGAAAAAAGCGGTCATTCACCCTATTCCCAAGAAAGGTGACCGCTCCAACCCGGCCAACTACCGCCCCATAGCGATCACATCAGTACTGTCCAAAGTGATGGAACGTGTGATCAACGACTAACTGCTCACATACCTCGAGAAGAACAAAATTATCAACGACCGTCAATACGGATTCCGGCAGAACTGTTCGTGCGGTGATCTTCTCGCGTATGTGACGCATGTTTGGGGGCGGTGCCTGGAACGTCACGGTGAGACCCAAACGGTCACACTAGACATATCCAAGGCCTTTGACCGGCTCTGGCACCGAGGACTTGTCAACAAATTGCCTTCTTACGGACTTCCCGCATCACGGTGTACGTGGATTGCTGACTTTTTAAGAGATAGGTCGATTCAGGCAGTTGCTGACGGTTTCACCTCTTCCTCGCACTTTATAAATGCTGGCGTCCCACAGGGATCGGTTCTGTCTCCGACTTTGTATTTGTTGCACATCAATGACCTTTTACATGTGCACCGATTCATTGCTACGCGGATGACAGTACAATTCATGATAGCTTTTTGTTTGACAGGCCCCCAAAGGGCACACAAACTCCAACGGCTCGGAGGGCTTTGAAGCAGAAAATGGACGGTTATCTCGAGAGTATTTCCTCCTGGGGTAAAAATAATCTCGTCGAATTTAATGTTTCAACGACCCAATCCTGTCTGATTACGTCTAAAAGGTATCCAAATGATAATCTTGTCTCCTTCAACGGAAGCAATCTTCCGAACAGGCCTTCCATTGATATGCTTGGTGTAACTATAAGTGACCATCTCAGGTACGGGGGCTCCATCGAAGCCAGAGTAAAGTTGGCCTCTCAGAAGCTGGGCGTACTGTACAGGGCCCGCAGATACTTTAATAGTACACAACTGCTGACCCTGTACAAATCGCAAGTGCGCCCTACTGTCGAATTTGGCAGCCATCTCTGGTCCGGAGCCCCTAAATACCTGAAAAAACCCTTGAATCTGTGCAGAAACGGGCGGTCCGTTTGATAGATTCCCCAATCTTAATAAACAGACTGCAATCTTTAGAGCACAGGCGTCAGGTAGGTATGCTGTCCTTGTTCTATCGGTATTACAATGGAAGATGCTCTGAGGAACCAGCATCATTGATCCCTTCGGCACCGGTGCGTAGTCGGGATACACGCCAAACGCGCGCCCAACATTTGTACACGGTTGACATTAGTCACATGAGAACGGGTCGCTTCTACGATTCGTTCTTAGGTTCAACAGCTCGGCCGTGGAACGAACTGCCGGCCTCTGTGTTTCCTCCCTCCTACAACTTGGGACTCTTCAAGACCCATGTTCACTCCTTCCTCTCCACAAAAAGACCCTCCACACAGCATTCCCAAAGATGATATAGGCCCTAAGGGAAATTATTTTCTTCAGGGCCTCCTGTGTGGAGTTAATATAAAAAAAAAAAAAATTATTATTACGGATCAATGTGTAGTAACTTTGTTGATATTTAAATATTATTATTACAGATCAATGCCTAGTAAATTTGTTGATATTTACAAAAATAAACATGAACAGTTTATTGTAAAATATTTTTGTGTTTGTCAAACCTTTATGACGCCAGATTGGGTGTTTTTAATGATGAATTAGGATAAAAATATGTTTATTTTTTAATAGTAAATAATATTATTACCAAAATTTGATTAGTTTTATTAGTAGTATGTAGGAATTTTGCATTGAAAATTTAATAAAAACAATTTACTAACAAATAACTAAGTGTCATCTCATCAAAATAGGTAAAATGTGTTAAAAGGAATTTCCTTTAAATTTAAATGCGGATAGTTTTCCTTCTGTCTGTATTTAAAGGAAAGGTTCAGGTCCGGCAACGGGACGAAGTATGCAAATTCTAGCACTTTAAACAGATTACCGGCTCTTTCTGGCGGTACATAGTTTGTTCGGAATTTCCCAGTGGTTGGTTTCTCCGCTAATGTGTAAATAAAACATCAGCCAGGATGTAAGCTTTTTGTGCCTCAGAGGATGAGCCCTGAGACTGTATTCAGGTTGTAAATATCCTCTACGTAAGACAACCGCTAATCGCAGGTTACATTATTTAGTAGCTAGACAACTTCTTTCAAATACTTCACTAGGGAAAATAACGATAAGGTGATTTAAAATTCATCACTCAGCTTAGGTCAGGTAAATAAAAATCTATAGTTTATAGTATAAATAAGAACATGCCAGTTTTCTAGTTTCATCAACACGCTTCTAGTATTGGGCATTGTTCGGCCTCCCTGGCGATGCAGCGCCTCGCATATGTGTTCAGAAGGAAGGGTGCATGGGTTTGCTGCTTTGATGCGCCACAGAGTAGCCAGAATGAGTAAGCGCTTCCGGAAATCCGAGAACACTCTCGTCCAGGCTGTAATCTAATGGCACAGCGCGCCCCTACATGATAGATGGAGCATTTCTCTCAAACCACAGTAAAACAATTGATAATCGTTTATTATTTTATTTTTTATTAATCGTGTGTTGGATTATTTTTGTTTCCATACCGCTGAGTTATACAATAAAACAAAAAAATATTGAAAAAAAGTTGTCTGAAGCAGTTTTTTTTAAACAGTGTCATTATGAGTTTTAGAACGTTACTTCTTGGTCAACTTCGATGATTCCTTACGAAGCCATTAGCATACTAATATTCTACTTCATGGACAACCATATAGCAGATTTTAAAGTCTGAGAGAAGTATTTAGTTTTGAAATGTAAGTCATACTTAGGAAATAGAATCGATAAAGAAGCATTATAAGATCTACAAGCACTATGTGGCCCTCGGAATTGAGTCCTACACAATTATTACAAACATAATATGTACAAGCGCTGCATGGCCCTCGGAATTGAGTCCTACACAATTATTACAAACATAATATGTACAAGCGCTGCATGGCCCTCGGAATTGAGTCCTACACAATTATTACAAACATAATATGTACAAGCGCTGCATGGCCCTCGGAATTGAGTCCTACACAATTATTACAAACATAATATGTACAAGCGCTGCATGGCCCTCGGAATTGAATCCTACACAATAACTACAAATATACACACACAAAATATGAACTCTGCCGCATGGGTTGAAGCAAGAACAAAAAACAAGATATCAATTAAAAAATTACCTCTTCAAAAAATGACTTTTTTGGAATTCCTTGTTGTATTATGTTATAAGTAGAAGTAGAATGAGTAGAAGCTAAACAAGATATTAATAAAATATTACCTCTTCAAAAAATATTTTTTTGGAATTCTTTGTTGTATTATGTTATAAGTTGCTAAAAAGGAAATACTCTACCTACCGTTTTAATCTTTCATCTTTTATGGAAGATATTTTAGAGTATTTCGTTTGGAATTTATTTTTACCAACATTGAACGAAAAAGTGAAAGTTTTACATAAATACATACTTTCCAAAAGATAAAATCTATCAATATTTCCACTTGAACTTATCAATGTAACATATCCTGTATGTTCCATCCCCAAAGCTAAACAACGAGAAAATGATTGAATACATGTGTTTAAAACAAAGGATCCCTTCAAAGTTGCCCCTTTTTGTTTGGAAAACAGGTTCGCCAACTTTCGCCTGATGGCCGTGTGACAGGCTTGTTGTTTTCAATTAATTTTGACTCACTACTTGAAAACTAGGTCTAACTGGTCTACCCAGAACTACGCTACGAGTAATGTCATAATGCTCGAGTATCATGTGTGGGTTTAGAGTTCAGGCCATAGAGAACGATAAATAATTAACTATGCAAAATTTGTTAATTATATCATACATTATATTTTCCTACAAGAGGATTTAGAAGTTAAACTCAGTTCTTGTCCAAGATAGTAGGGAATGGTTCAAACCCCCGTGAAATATATAAGATATTACATTCATCATAGATAAACTCGGTAGGTATTGCTTTGTTATGATACTATCATTGAGAAATAAAAGCTGATTGTTACAATGACTTTTGCTGTATGTTTAGCAAGATTGAAGATGATGTTAAATGAAAAAAAAAGTTTTTTGAAATTATTACACAATTGATTATTATTGTTCATGATTTTCTGTAAATGTTACAGTTAAAATATAGGGTTCTTATGTTAGTTAAGTACATGGTAAACATCTTTTTTTAAAACCTTCTTTTTAGTTCTGTTTGTCCTAGATAACTGGGTAAAAACAAAGGACAAACTACTTGTTTGAGGCTCTTTGCAAAGTAGAACAACGGTCAACGCCAATACCAAACGCAACTAAAAGTACCATATAACGTGCTTTGTAAGGCTACAAGGCGCAAGGGACGTTGGGAATTGCACCAACGCTATACTATTGAAGTCATTCTTTAGTCAATAGTTCTTTGAAACTACATTCTATACATTATTACTTAATCTAAGAGTTCAATATGATCCGTTCAGTATTCCTGTACTCCGTCGTCTTAAATTCTGAAATTTATAAATGCAAATAAAAATAACTTATTATGAGCAATAATTATTAGCCTGAAACACAAATATAAATTGAAAAAATCTTCTGAGCAAAAATAAATGCCGCGATATTTAACCCGCACCAGATTACCAGTCGGGTGCGCTAACCACTTCTGTAACCGCAAAATAATTCAATAAATAATAATTATATCATCCAACAATTATTCTTCTTGATTATTTCACATGAAAACAACCAACTTTATTTTTGTAGAAGAGGCATTGTTAAATACTAAATTTCCAACTAGGTGGCGTCGAGATATATTATATCTTCATTTGATGGTGAAATATTTAGACTTGTAAAATATTATTATTTTTTTACTAAAGATAAAATTCAAATAATTTTTTGTAATCTTCACTCTAAACGACCGTCCTAACCTATTAAAATATTTTTGTACCTTTATATATAAATATAAATGGATTTATATTGAGGTAGAACATGCAGACAAGCAGCCATGTGACAGCTTTGCGGGACTACCTATCCTGTAGATTCACCTTAATAGTGGACTTGGGTTCAGGATTGATAATGAAACGTAAGGCTAGTTACTATTTACAGAGATCGTTTATTGCTTGTTAACTGTGAGACTACAGAATACCGAATGGCAATACAGACTACCGCCGAAGTGCTCCCCGCACCTCGCGGCCCGTAGGTAGGTACCGAGTACCACATTCTCCCCCACTTAAGAGGAGAACTCCTACCAGGTTTACATCTTACCTGAGCCTGTTTACAACATATTTCTATAGTTATCATATATGGTAGAGTAATAATAATAGTAATAGATTATCTATAGGTTGTACACATTAGTTTTTTCTATGCCGCAGCCCTCCAGTCCAAGGAGACTGCCACGGTGGTTCCTGAAACAGAGGAGAAGACCCATTAGCCCCTTTCCGAAAATAATGGGAAAGGTCTAGGTCTGATACTCTCATATCAGAGCCTAGATCGTCACTATATACTTTTTTACGCTCTTTGGGATTCCACCTTACACTCATTGGTGTCAGTTGATCCTCATGTCTTTTCCAGATTTGCCCTGAGTCTTTTATGAAAATTAAGTAGGTATTAAATCCAATTCTTTTTTTAATGATACCTACCACCCAACCTTTTTTTCCTCTATAATCCTTAGTCATCACCTTTTTCCCCACCACAAATATATTCATATTTCTTTTCTTAGATTTATAACTCTTTTTCTGATTTTCTCTACTAACTAATATTTTACTCTTTACTTTATCCGACATACACCTCTCCCCCCTCCTTTCCGCAATCGCTGGAGAAATGAAATCAAACACGGACCTTAATCGTCGTCCTAACATAGCCACCGCTGGCTCTACACCAGTCGTGATATTTGGGGTATTCCTATAATCAATTAGGAATTTTGTTAACCTATCATCGACGTCTCTCGGTAACCCCCCATTATGTAAAATCTTTTTTAAAAAATTTTTACACGTTTTAACTCCGTTTTCAGCTAATCCATTACTCTGCGGATGATTCACAGGAGAAGTGATGTGCTGGATTTTTCTATCTTTACAAAAACGCTTAAATTCTTCTGAACAGAAAACAGACCCGTTATCCGATACAATAGTTTCTACAGTACCAAATTGAGCAAACATCCTCTTTAATTCCCTTAAAGTATTATCCGTATTAGCTTGTTTTAAATTAATGCATTCTATCCACTTGGTACTTGCATCTACTATAATTAAAAAATTGGTATTAGCCATCGGACCAAAAAAATCAATATGAATTCTTGTCCACGGCTTTTCCTCAATCGGCCAATGTTGTAAAGGAGTTTTTGGTGGATTCGCCTGATTTTCCAGACACTCTTTACATGATCTAACTAAATTTTCTATATCTCTTCCCATTTTTGGCCACCAGAAATACCCTCTTGCTAACCCTTTAGTTTTAGCTATACCTAAATGTGAACGATGTAACATATTTAACAAATCCCCTCTCATAGAATTTGGAATGATGGCTTTATGTCCCCAAAAAATACAATCTTCTACTAAAGACAACTCATCTCTAATTTTCCAAAAAGCCCATAACTCACTATCTTTTGGAATTTTCCTTGGCCAACCCTGCCTTAAATATTGTTTTACCAATGATAATACGTCATCTTTAATAGTGGTTTCTTTTAAATTATCAACATTTAATGGAACCTGAGAGTTATCACTAACATAAAATAACAACTCTTTTTCAATATCCTGAAAATTAATGGAACTCAGCTTCTCTATATATAAATCCTCCGATTTATTTGTCTCTTCTATTGGTAATCTTGATAAAAAATCTGAACAATTTTTTTCTGAAGCTACGTATTCAATTTCATAGTTAAACCCTGCCAAAATTAAACTGTAACGTTGCAATCTATTAGCACTCAACACAGGAATGCCCTTCTTTTCTGACAAAATTCGTACTAACGCTTGATTGTCGCATTCTAATTTGAATTTCCTACCGTATAAATATACAAAGAATTTTTTTAATGCAAACACTATCGCTGTTGCTTCTTAATCTAAAATACTATATTTACTCTCTGTGTCTGTCAATTTCCTTGATGCAAACGCTATAGGTCTACTACTACCATTTGAATAAGTATGTAAAATTGTCGCACCCAATCCCTCTAAGGATGCATCCGTTACTAATTTTACTGGTAAACGTGGATCAAAATGTACTAACACGCAATCAGAAGAAATTTCTCTTTTAAGTTCTAAAACTGCATTTTCACAGTCCTTTGACCAAATCCACTCCGAATCTTTTTTTAATAATTTATATAGAGGTCCTAACAAACTAGATATATTCGGAATAAAATTTCTATAATAGTTAACTAAACCTAAGAAACTTCTTAACTGGTTAATATTACATGGGCTACTAGACTCCATTATTGCTTTAACTTTACTTTCTAATGGTCTAAAACCTTCCTTCGAAATAAAGTACCCCAAGTATTCAATACTTGTTTTGAAAAATTCACACTTTTCTTCATTTACCGTGAGACCACAAAGTTTCAATCTATTCAAAACTGCTAATAAATTTTTATTATGTTCCGCAACTGATTTGCCCGTAATCAAAATATCATCGTAAAATATAATTGTTCCGTTTAAACCTTGCAATGAATTAAACATAACCCGCATAAATATACCTGGTGCTGCATTCAAACCATACACCAGTCGAGTATATCTATATAAACCTATATGTGTAGCTATGGTAGTTATATCTCTACTACCTTCACTTAACTGTAATTGTGAATATGCCATTTTTAAATCTAATTTAGAAAACATTACCGCTCCACTGATTTGTGTCAATAAATCCGTAATTACGGGTACTGGAAATTTATTTACAACCAAACCTGGATTAACTGTTAATTTATAATCTCCACAGATCCTAACTGATCCATCTTTCTTAATTATTGGAACAATGGGAGATGCATATCTACTCGTTTCTACTGATTGTAATATTCCCTCTGAAACTAGTCTATTAATTTCATGTTCGACTTTATCTTTAATAGCTAAAGGTATTTGCCTTGCATTGCACATTTTTGACTGAAATCCCTCTATTAATTCCAGCTCAACGCTATATTTATTAAATTTCCCTAATTTATTCGTTAATACGTCTCCAAATTGTGTTTTCAACTTATCGACATCTAAATTGCTTTCTTCATTAGCACCAAAATTATTTACTACCGTGCAATTATTCAAAAAACTAATGCTAATCCCAAATAATTCCATAAAATCCCTACCTAAAATTAAATCCGACCCATTTTCAATAACCACAAATTCAAAATTTTGTTGATTATTATTACATGTGACAAATAAATTTATTTTACCGCTCGCTTTTAGCGGCTTGTTATCGTAACTCGCTAAGTGTAAATTAAATTGCATTAAATTAACATGTTTAAAATATAATTTATAGATACGTTCGGGTATGGCACTAATTCCCGCTCCTGAATCTATCATTGCCTCGAATGAAATATCATTTATTTTCAATTTAATTACATACGGTTCAATCCTCTTATTAATACTTGATACAAAAATCTTTTTTTTAATGCAAGAAATATTTCTACAAAATTTAGCAATGTGACCTTTTTGACCGCATTTAAAACACTTCGAAAATTTATTATTCACAACCTTGCACTCTGATTTAAAGTGCCCGAATTTATTACAATTAAAACACTTTTTCTGTTCCGAATCTAGATGCTTCAATTTCGGTTTAAAATTATTACTATCGCGCGATGAACTTCTACTATGCCTCGAATTTAAATAAACACTTCGATGTTTCGATACTGATGGATTATTTTTCGGACTTTTTGATCGTGAACGTGAACTAGCTACTTGATAACACACTTTTTCATCTTTAAAATTTGCTTCTGAAGCCTCTAAACACGCTGCGATTGAAATTAATTTCTCAAACGAATTTTTTTCGCCCTCACTGAATAACCGTTCTCTAATTCTAGGGTTTCTTACTTTACAAATGAATAAATCTTTTAAATTATCTTCAAATCTAGTACCGAATTTACAATTTATGGATAAACTTTTTAACCGTGCCGCAAATTCTTTTATACTTTCTCCTGATTCATTAACTACATTATAAAATTTTGATCTTTCTTCAAACAACGAAGTAACATTTTCACAATAATTACCCAAAAATTCACACAAAATTTCTACTGTGACATCATTTATTTTTTTAGGAGTAACCAACTCAATCAATAATTTAAAAGTTTCCTCCTCCAAAGCGTTCAAGAATATAGCTCGTTTCTTTTCGGCAGAAATTTTCTCATCATATAAAATGAAGTAATTCTCCAATCTTGCTTTGAACACCCCGAAACAATCTGACTTGTGACTGAAGGTCTCTAAAGGTTTGATTTGAGCCATGATTTTACAACAAAATTACAACAATATTATTAAAAAAAAATTATCAACACAAAACTTAAACTATGGACTTAACTTAAGGCTAATGATGTTGTAGCTCTGGTTCTGGTCATCTACTCCCTCCTGTTGCAGATCTTCCTTCTTAACCTCGGCTGTACTCCAAGAATAGCTCTCGACCGATAGTTCCCAAGGATCCGCTCTCAGCTGCTCCTTGCTCCAAATACAGCTCCCCGCTGTGCTGCTGTTGTTCAGCCCCCGGTTCTTATGGTTTGAAGATGAATTCAGCTCCCCGCCGAATATTTATCCTCTTCACGATAACTCCGCTCCCGCGTGGTTATCTGGAACTATTTTTATTGATTCCGGTTTCGCAATTCAGCTCCCCGCTGAATTATTTCCAATCTTATTTTACAAAGATTCTACGATCCTGTTCTATTAATGTTGCGAGACTCCCCGTCCGTAACATTAAAAAGAGCACCGCCAATACGTGAATACTCTTCGAATTTCTTGAATTATAACAACACGTTTGCCGCGTAAATTCTTTTAACTTCGCCACTGTTTTATAATAATTAGTGACCAAGTTTCCTCGTCGCCACTGTAGTATCCTGTAGATTCACCTTAATAGTGGACTTGGGTTCAGGATTGATAATGAAACGTAAGGCTAGTTACTATTTACAGAGATCGTTTATTGCTTGTTAACTGTGAGACTACAGAATACCGAATGGCAATACAGACTACCGCCGAAGTGCTCCCCGCACCTCGCGGCCCGTAGGTAGGTACCGAGTACCACAATATTGTCTAAATATTTTAATTATGCCAAATATGTTTTATTATAAATAAATAAATAAAAAAATAAGAAAACATTTAAAGTGAAAAAAAACCTACGTCTGCTAAAAGTAACTCACTGATTATTATTGACCAAGTCGGTATGTGTGTTTCAAAATAATGTCTGTTCAAAGAGAATAAATGTAAAATAGATGCTCGATTGAATGCGTATCACGTAAAAATATGAAAATTATTATCTTATTTATTTGTTTTATTTTTAGAAATCCATTTTAATTTTGAGTTTTTAATGTCTGCTGTGTTTAGTAATTATCATTCGTGCCAGCTGTATCGCCTTCTGAAGACATTATCAAATTTTGGTGTAGTAATTTAAACCACTCTCTAAATACTCCTGGCACTAATAAACAAACTTTGAAATTGTCAGCGATATCGGTCTACCACTTTTAGTGTTTTGCGAGCACAAACATAAGCAAGCTGAATTTTTATATATAAAAGATGTCTTTGTAGTGAGTTTACAATGAAAATCTTTTGACAAATGGCATTTATTTTTATAACCAATGCCGTTATTGATTTCCTAGTAAAGTAATGAGGGCATTGGTTTCATCGCTTTTTTAGTGAAACTAAAAAGTATTGCACATGTTGAAAATAATTTGAAATGATATAATATATTGAGGGTACCCAAATCGATCAATTTGCTATTTTACATTTGAAGGTTGAACTAACGAGCGAATGAAGTGTTTCTTAAATGGATTAGATTATCACAAAAACTCATGGATTTTTATATTACAATAGCGTGGCTATCCACTCAAAAGTTGAGTACATTGATTATTCAAGTTATTTAATTTTGGCTGCGTAGAGACAACATTAGTTTCTCTTATTTCTTTCCAGAACGTAATTTAAATAATTGCCTCCACAACTAAGTAAAATAAAAACCATTTCCAACAGGAAAACTCGTACTTATATAACATCTGTTATAGTTAACATTGTTACCTATTATTTCTAATCGAAACAACAAAGGATCAGAAAATACACAACATTAATCGTTTTAGTGCCAATCACTCCCATGGGTGGAAAAATCGTATGTAATTTTAATGGAAACAAAAGCTCCTGCCAGCGAATGTGTCGATGGGTGAAAATAGCCTCTTTAACATTGAAATTTTACACCACATCGTATTTTTTTTAATCCTCGACCTCATTTTAAAGATTTTATGAGAGATAACATTTAAGCGTACAAATAGGTAAAGAATAATCAAACAAATTGAATACCACTGTCTGAGAGGTAGTCCAATGGGACGCCAGTGGATTATCGTCAGTTTTGTTGAGTCGTTAAAAGAACAGTTAACCTTTAGATTGTCACGTTAGTTAGAGCTGGCTAGAGATGTCATACGAGCTATCTCTCTGAGTTAAACTTATTACATGTGAGGAACCAAGATACTGCCTTGGACTGGTCTCGATCGCTCCGGAGGGAGCTTTAAGCCCTTGGAAGAACAAGACAGTGTTGTTTATTTAATACGTTTATTGTGAATCATTATACTTAATATTGTTTCGAGTTGAGATATCAAGGTGACCGTCTCCTTAGAAATTTTAACAGTGAGTGTTACTAGCGAAATTGAGTTTTCAATTTCCGTTGCAGCGTAATAAACGATAATGTTCATTTTATACGAAATTACATTCTCTGACAGTTTCAGAATTTTTCCAGATTGTTTTGATGTTTAATAGATCTCAGAAAATTGCGTTAACAGTTGTCCTAAATCAGACTGAAAATGATTGTAAGTTATTGTATCACATCTCCAGAGAAACAATTTACCCTGGAAGTTTTAATGTTTATGACTTGTTCTTCTTTCGTAACATAATTAACGAGTTATTTTATTCGTGATGTTTTTTTGAGAATTTTTGGATGTGTTATAAGGGGGAAAACAAAAAATTCTATTAAAAAATCAATAAAATTAAACCATTTTTTTAGAGATGTTTTTGAACATTTAGAAACAAAAAAAAATAATTTCTAGACAAATCAGTACATTTTAATAAAAAAAATGTAAAAATACTTCTCTGAAGCATACGATGACTTGTAAGGACAGAAATGTGAATTACGATACCTGTACTCTGTACATGAGCACATGAAACTGTTTTTACCCGTGGCCGTTTCCAACAGAATTTATCTCGGAGTGATGTGATGATTATAAAATGCTTAATGGTTTCATAACAATACCAGACATCCTGGCTTTGACCCAAATAATTGCACGCGAGGCCGCCAATACAGGTTTCTAATTCTTCCCAGGTGCAGAACTAGCTTACAATGTTGATTCTGCTAGAAAGGCTTACCAGCTTAATTAACAGCCTCGCAGGTAATAAGGATATTTTTTACATGCCTTTCATCAACTTTCATCAACTTTAAGCACAAAGAATCCTTTAACTAACTATTATATTATGTATCTAAATAAATATATTTTTTTTGCATTTGCAGTGTATTGATTTTCGTACAATTTTTGCAAAATAAATCAATAGTTCCGTAGTGAAAACGCTCTGGGTTCATCTAATTTAGTTCATACAAACAAAATTGCTTTTTTGGCCGTATTTTGTATTTCCCTAAAAACTTAATCTTTGATCTTTTAAACTCGTGGTTTTCCCTCGGGTGCTTTGTCCATTCACACAATGTCCGAGCCATAAAGGTAACAGAAAATACGGTAATGACCATCTCCAAAGGTGGATCTACTGCTGCCTCGTCCCCTCAGCTCCGGCAGTAAGAAACTATTCAATTAGAGGTTGCAAAACGAACCACTTACCGTCCAAATTACTTCAGTATAAAAAACCTAAACGCCCGAAAACTATTAATTCATCCGAAGCCAGGGTAGTTTGGTTCTGGGAAGCTTCGCATCGTTAGGCAAGGGTGGGCTAACTAAGCTGCGGTCGCCCGATACGAGACACTGATAAACTGGGAGGGCGCTAACGATTGCCCGATTGGCCGGGCCAGGATACGGGACATTATTCTAAAAAGACACCCCCAGACGCTAAATCAATTGGGGCAGGAAATTAAAAAGTGTATGTGGGACGACCTCGGCTGGCATTCATCTTCCGGCCGGTCCGTATTGGTCACTCGGCCAGGTATCAGATTATAGCGGGAGCCGTGTAAAGGTGAACACCACATTTATTCAACCGATTTAAAATACTCTAAAACGGCAAGGAAAGAAATAGATATTTGCCCTCACGATAAATTAACAGGCCTTAGTAATAAAACATCAATTTCGGAATGTTTTACCGACTTGCTTAATAATATATCGTGATGATACAAAAAAAAATGTTGTAATTTATTCCGATTTTAATGAACACGTGTTATGATAATAAAATGGTAATTTACTATAAAAATATCAGGAAAACTATTAATTCATTCGTAAAGCATGCAATCCCGTTTTTAACCGGAATTATCAATAATTTGAACAAATAAAAAAATAGCTGTTGTAATTTTTCTCCGTGGGTTTTCGTTTCTTAATTTTACAAGTGAACATAATAAATATATTAGACGCAGGATTTATAATATCTTTCAACAACAGCTAGTATTTATATTCATCACAATTTATAATATTTTTCAATGGCAGTTACATACTACCAGACTTTACCTTTCATAGTTTTTTTCACTTTCTTTGAATAATCTTATTTATTTTTCAACAATTTATGAAATTAAATCAAAGCACAATATGCATTTTGCCTTATTTTATATAATCATTCAAAAGATATACTCTCCTCACGCGAGCTGAAAAAGTGATGAAGATCCAGAAAATCGTGTTCCGAATTTCCAAAGCTCATCGATTTTTATGACGCCAGAATTCTTCGTTCAGGAGGTGAACAAAGAATTTAGAACAAATTATAGAAAAAAAGACAACCCATCTGTAGAAAACAACCAGGAAATTCTTGATATTCACTACACGAATATTTCCACGACAGTAAAGCACTACGTGCGCGCACTGATAACAAATTTCCTCCGACAAGAAGGGGCCAAGCCCCGGAGGTAAAGTCTTTACGACTGCTGGGAGTACCTTGATGCTACGCCCGCCCCTCGGACCCGCGTTACGGTCGTCGCGGGAGCGCTAGGACTGCCGAGGGGGTCCCCGCCGACGGGAACATTTATGATAGAGTCAAACTGGATAGAATACTGCTGACCCAGTGAATGAAAGTTTGCAGGTCTATGGTGAAGTTATTGCTTCCTGACTGGCCAAGTGTGCAGGTTTTGTTAAGCATGGTAATCTCCGTGGAGTTAGTGATCCATTTCCAACGGGGTATATTCACCGGTTTTTATAGTGGTCGAAAAATAAACGATGATAAAAGCTTTAAAAATAATAATAATTCTTCATGGGTTTTCTTAATATATTAACATTTTCAGTATTAAACGACTTAAAATTGTCATTTTGATTTGTCGCCTCAACGGTATTTTTTTGTGAGTGCGGAATATTGATAGGTTCTAGGTGACTTTCTGATCCCTTAACGTTAGCTCCACAGCTGAAGAAAATAATTACCCTTAGTTTTTATGTCATCTTATGGGTTACTGTATAGAGGGTCTTTTTAGGATAGGAAGGAGAGGAAGTTCTGGTAAGGAGAGAGGTAAGAGGAGTGGGTAGGAATCTCGCGGTTATTGTGTCCAGGGGTGACGGTCGTCTGAGTCCATCTCTCCTGCTACATAGGTCAAAAGGTCTCCGCCAATAAGTCTCTTCCGACCCGGCTCGCCACGCATTTGGTGGGCAGACGCCTCCGCCGCCAAGACACGGAAAAATCTCACCCCATGAATCCGGGCACCCCTGCGAAGTCACCAAACGTAACGAACCACAAGAAGTGGCCTACAGCAGAGGTATTAGATATCCAATAAATCGTTCTCGTGGCGGCCGGAGAGAGGCGGTTCCTCCCAAATTAATTATGCCTTTTTAACTATTTTTATAGCTTCATAAGCTGACTTCGCACGAGATATTTTTATTAAATGTCTAATCAAACAAAATAAAGTGGTCTCGCTGAAATTTTAGTGAAAAATTTGCAAAAAAAAGCGCTAATATCTACTAGTTATATTTCTTCACATTTTTCTTAATATTTATAAAATTTTATTATTAAAAATAAAAGTGTCATTTATAAACTAAAAACCCTAGACAACATTTGTTAGGTACGGTGAAAACCTTTCACCTGTTTTTTTTACAAAAATGTCTTTAATTGTGTCGTTGCATTACTTTGGTCAATGAAAGATCCATTATTTAACGTTACCAAACAACGTATTCGTGAAAGTAATTAAATACAATAGAAAAAGCACATTTGACATTGATGCATAGCCGCATCTAATGGAAGATTAAAAACCTAATAAGACGAGGGGAAGACGGATTGAAGAGTCCACGCTAGAAAAACTTTTCTTTGAGGAGAGAAGATCTCGACTAGAGGAGGGAGAAACAGAGAACCCAGGAGAGATTTACCGCGGTTAAATGAAAGAAACGACTGCATATTTGTTTTCGGACCACGCAATTTTGCTTTGGCAAGAGAAAGGAATGAGGAGGAATATGTTAATTTTCACATTCACCCCAAATAATCTCACTCTAACGGGATTAGTTCAATAGACTCCAATTAAGGAAATCTATTTAATCTTTTACATTTTTTTGCTCCAGTCGAAATTCTTCCTCAGTCGATGACCTTATCATTTTTTTGTAAAATTGTCAAATACTATTTTCCTATTTCGTTTAATAAAATGAGAGATCAAGTTCGCGTTCGACTATTAAAATTTTAATTAATACTATGTACTACGATATAAAATATTGTCGACGATGGATCTTTAGTTATTGATTATTTGTGCCTATAAAAAAGAGATAAATATTCCGGGAAAATACGACCAGAGAATAAATACTATTCGCCAAATTAGCAAATGTTGCGCAGCTGTGCCAAAGTTAACAAAAGTTACATTTGCCAGCTTTTGTATTTTTATCACACCTACAAACATATTTTTTGCTGAAAATTCAGTTTTGATTGAGTTTTCAGCAATGTACTAAAAAGCGCTCGGCAGCAAAAAACATCGGACCCTTTTTGTGGAAATCGTTTATTGTATCACGTATCGGCGAAAAATAAAATATTTTCCCATCTCGTATTACTTGTGCGAGAGCCATCCAATTTCTCAACCTCGAGACTCGGAACGGCAAACTGAATATCCGAAATCTTCCGTTGTTGAGAGCTCTCCATCTATCGGCCATTTGCATTATCTTCACGTCTTCGCGCGCATTTTTCGCGCATTTTTCTCGCATTTAACACCGAGTGTATTCAGAGCGCCACTCAAACCGGGCGGGAAGGATTCTTTGTCTTTTTGCGACGTCATATTTTTTTCAGAAAAAAATTGAGAGAAGACGCCATCTGTGGCCCAGTGGAAATCTCTATAAACTTATAAACCGAGAGAGACTCCAGACGTGTTGAGGCTGCAAAGGATGAAAGCCCGTCAGAATTAGTAAGTGATTCTCGCATTCAACATTAACTCCTTCAATCTGTGTAAGAATTATTACGATTATGTATTTATTATACCACAAAGTGACAAATAATATCCAATATTCAGTTTTGTTTTCATTAGTTCGTGTGTTTCGTACTATTTAAAGAATAATAAAGTCAAACTCAGTAGGTATGACGATATTAAATTCAATTCAAGAATAAATAATGGAAAATAGAAAGTTACATAATTTATTGATCAGATAATATACAAATGGATATGAATCGTTTTATTTTCTTGCATAAAATATCAGCGTATTGCATAATCCTGTCTGTTTTGGCAGTAAAATAATATAACTCGTAAGCATGGAACTTGAAACTGACAAAGAAAAATGCCCGCAGTTTTATTCGGGAAATTAAACGGTCACAGCCTTCCGTTTAGATGGACTCTATGGAAAAGGATGTAGAGAAGTAGGGTGTATGTAGAGAGGGTAAAGTGAAGGGTCAGGAACGTCCGAAAGAGGCGTGAGAAATTGTGCAATCTTCGTGGTTTATTGGTATTTCGTATAGAAAACGGACATCCTTTAACATAGTTGATATGTTGGAAGGTTGGCTGCTCTTACCTACAAATCTCTCAGAGGTTGGATTTCATGGTTCCACCAATTTAGAAAACTACTCCCATGTAAATCTCTAAAGGTTCTCAGCTTTTATGTAGGAGTTTATGAAACCAGATGAAACAATAATTATTCAACTTGTTATACCATTCATAAAAGTACTGCTTTAGAGTTTTGATGACAGTAGTTAAGTACTTACCTAAGACAATGCAGATTAACTTGTTGCAATAAATAATGTAGACGACCTTCCAAACCGTGGGTAAAATATATATTTTTTAATAATTAGGAAGGTTCATTTTCAGCCGTGTAAACGGAATATTTTTGGTTCTTCAAAATGTGAATAAATCAACAATTATAGCAACATCATAATTTTTATTCACTTAACCCACTTTTTGTTAGCAGTAAAAAAAAGCGGCAAGATCCTGAGTTCTTAACCTGAGGTTATTTCACATCATTATCGCATTGAATAATTTGTAGTACCTATTAGTATACTTGGTTTTAATAGTTTGAAATGCGTATTCATTCAATAGTGGAAGACTGTTATTTTTTTACATGTGAAGAACACACAAGTCTCACAACTTACCATATCCTAACGGTAAGTGCTCTAAAAAAATCCTAAATGATTTAAAGATGCTACTGAGACGTGATATTTTTTTCTGGAAATCATTGTTTGGAAATACGTATCGACAATTGGTGTGTTGTTATATTATATGCAATGGATTCCTTTGCAAAATATATGATGATCATAATAAAGTTTTTTTTTCTGTTGCGATTATATAATATTTTCATGAAGTTTGTAAATTTTTGATTTCGCAAGAATGGAACTAAAACAAAAGGCACGAAACTTGGATGAGAATTTTGTCAAAAAAATTATGATTGAATTAAACAATATACCTATCATTTGCCGATATGTAAGTGACCCTGAAGCTGTCTGCTAATGGAAAATACTATACATGATCAATCTCACTCCGTAAATGATTTTGTTTAATACTATATATGATAAATTTCTCTGTGTACATGGCTTTGTTTAATACTATACATGCTCAATGTCCCTCTATAAATGACTGTGTTTAATACTATATATGATCAATCTCACTCTGTACATGGCTTTGTTTAGTTACCAGAATTGAATTGTAAAATAGTTGAATGAAGAAAGTCTGGATTTCTTCTTTTGTGTCTCTTTTCATAAGAATGGCATTGCCGTAGACCCCCTGTTTCCGGGCTGTAGCGAATAGTATTTCCAAACTCGCAAAGTCTTAACTTTGCGAATTTTGGAAATAACTCATTTATTCATCACGAGGGTGAAATTTTGAATAGTGAAATCACCGATATTTCCGAAATATAATATTCTTTTGACAGTAGGTTAGTTCAATGGGATAAAATAAACGGGCTCCATCAATAGAGCGAGGAAATCACGGCGAACCCAGAACACGCAGTGACCGCTGGAATCAACCGGAGCTGCGCTGTTATTTATTACTGCCCCTTATAAAACACCCCTAGCAGCAGGGCGCAGGAAGCAGGGCTGCTAAACAATACTACATTAATAAATAATCGCTATTTTGTTTGTGGTCAATAAATTGCTAGAATTATTTGCACTACTCAAAAAAATTTATTAACTCTTGGTCATACGAATAATTTATTTATTTAAGTTTTTAATCCAGCAATACTAGAAGGATAAAGTAATCCCAGCCTGCCATATTACATAATATACATACATATAACTATTACAAGAGAAAAATTAGAACAGTGACAAATAAAATTTAAAAAAACATGATAATAAAAATTACCTAAAGGGCGCATAAAAAAGCCAAAAAAACAATAAACTAGAGCTATGTTTTAAAGAGATATATGCAATGTCGCAAATTGAGTCAATTTACGTCTGGCGAATACGTCAGAATATTTATTATATTATAACTCGAACATTCATTCGGTATATGGAAATATTTGAACTAAATATTGTAATTTTTTTTAATACCTGACCCTAAAGTTAAGGTGATAAAAAAAACAACACACATCTAAAAATAGGTAAAGATATAATATGGTTAGGAGTAATATTTAATAAGTAACTTATTACGGCCGACCCTGCAATTGCCCAAAAAGTGAACCTACAGTATTTGAAAAGAGAAGCAAGCAGAGGACGTGCTGCGGATTCATTTCCGGTTAACCTCCCTAAAGCACCCTCCCCTACCTACCCACAGCCCGCACGCCCACGACCCCCAACAGCCTCCAGCGGCGGTCTAGCCTTCCTCTCCTTGGGCGACGTGAAATATTATCGGATGTTTGACTTCACTTTAGGCAAGGGACCGGTGCGGTTGGACCCAAAGGCTGACCAACTGAAGAAATGGATCGAAAATGTTTCTAGCTATCATCTGTAATATCTTGGAATAGGAGATAAATATTATTCAAGTTACAAATTTAAATTATTTTTACCGTTCAGAGCTGACGAATTTTCCGTGTATTGTAATCACCACAGTTGGGATATATATGATTTGCTTAGTTTCTATGTCGTAAAATCTGTTTTCGTATCTCTTAAAATTACAGCAGTTAATAACTTTATTAATAAAATAAAATACTTTTTTGTTTTAAAACCACGATATTTATTAATTTAAGAACCGACCGGTTTCGCTTTACTTAAGCATCATCAGGGTACAAATTAATACTGGTTTTGGTAAATGTACCCTGATGATGCTTAAGTAAAGCGAAACCGGTCGGTTCTTAAATTAATAAATATCGTGGTTTTAAAACAAAAAAGTATTTTATTTTATTAAATATGTCAAACCACAAAGTGATTGCTTTCTACAATAATAAATAACTTTATTGATTGAAAAGTAAACAATTTGTTACTAGTAATATAAACCACAACACGAGAGGTTAAAAATTACCCAACTGTACATCAAAGAATGCAGGCGGTAGAGAAAAGATCTCCCTAATCTAACCAAACTCTTATATTACAGGACACTAGAAAAGAATTAAATAGCTCTATTTTGATATCTCCCTTTTTTAGAAGAGGTTTATATTTTGGAATGGAGAAGAGCATCTCATATATAATTAAGTGGCTGCGAGTTCTGCCCGATGTTTCGATAACTATGCGAGTTTTCCACACTCCACAACAACATAGGGCCAGTCATGAAAGATTTGTTAAATAAAAAGGCTGTAATCAGTCAAGGTATTTAAAATGCATTGGCACCTTAGTCATTAAACCTAGGGATTTGATTGCACTCATTCCCATAATTCAACACTGGCCTCCCTTCGCAATCAACTAATTGGCAAAGGGCTAATTTATCGACTTCTCCGTAGTTCACTTAAAGCGCGGGCAAAACTTTCAACATGGATCAAAGTTCGTTGGCTTTTGCTCACTTTCTGGTTAAGGTTTGGATTGTAAAAAGTTTGTGTTTGCCGCGACAACCCAGAACACAAACCTAGTTCAGAATTAGCAATGTAATTTGGGGAGACTAATGATTAAAATTATCGAATATCTCACGCGGTGGGGTGCTTTATCGCATTGGGAAGATACCCAATGCGATAAAGGGATAAGTTTATCAACATATTCATACCAAATACGTACAAGTAAGTGTGTACAACTGAAGGTTACTCATTTTTATAAATTTTTAAACAAAAATGAATAAATAATGTCCTGAAGATTCTGGGTCCTATTAAAAACATTTTTGGGTTAATTTAAGTTAGTTTAAGAATTTAGGTGAATGTTGAGTTAACACGTTTTTCAAAATTATGTATAGGTACTTATTTTTCGAAAAGCTGTAGCATCTTTTCACGCTTAACAAATCTATATAGGTATATATATTAACGACAAAACATCAAACAATATTAAGCCGCATCTAAAAATGGTAGATTTTATAAATTTAAACCGGAATATTTTTATTAATATTAATAAAGCGCAAAAACGTTCAGAAAACCTGTTTTACTTTAATGAGATTATTAGTAAACCCAAAATTCAACTTAATTCAAAATATTGTGATTTATATTTCAAAAAAATATTATCAATCCAAACAACATAAAAAAAGTTGGCACTGCGAAATCTGAATACCTACACGGAGAATTTTTTTCCCTCGCGTTAAATAAACAGGCCTTATTAATAAAACATCAATTTAAGAACGTTTTATCGATTTGTCTTGATAATATATCTTGACGATACAAAGAATTTTTGTACACGTGTTTCGACATCGTTATAATATGTTCGTAATTTTCTAAAAGTTTATTAGCAAACCTGTAAGGCCTGCAATCCCGTTTTTAACAAAAAGTACCAATAATTTGAAGAGATTAATATATAAATTAGCCATGGTCATTTTTCTCCGTGTACCAAGTATTGACCAAACTTGTCATTTCCCACTTCAATAGCTACACATATTGAACTTACCTGAGTTTCGTATGAATTGAATTAAGACCTTAGCGGTGCTTAGAGGAATGGATTTGACTTAAACCTAAGGCCGTACTATATTTGAACAACAAAAGACGCCGTTGGAAAATGGCTGTCAAGTTAACTCAGCTTCTGCAATAATTTGGGATCCTGGAAATTGTTCCTTTCAAATGGGAACCAAAGACGGAAACTAATTATACATATTATAGGTTACTAAGAACTGCTATGGTAACTGGTAACTAATAAACTGCTTATACCTTTGCGATTTAATTTTTTTTTGATTGTTTAAATAACAGATAAGAAAAAAATGGTCTGGCAAAGAAGTTTCTTTATAAGAGGAATTAATTTAAATGTATGATTGAAGAATAATATAATACACAAAAAATATAATAAGTCTTCACGAAACGTTAAATAGAATAAGACACAGAAAAAAGGTAACGGTTTCCATTTTATTTTGCGTCATTTTTGTAGATCTCATTTTTCAAATTAAGAATATTTGACTGCTGATTTTTTTAGAATGATCACAAAGTTCTAAACAATTTGTTTGTAACCTAGATATTGTCTCGGATAAACTTAATCACGTGACACTTTAAAATCCGTTACGCACTCCACGGTAGTTGGCATTGGGCATCATCAATATGACATGCTGGCATATTTTTAGTAGTTAAATGGATATTCATGGAAAGACGTTACAATTTTAATATTAAATTTCAATTGCGTTGCGGACACTAAAAGAATTTCACTACCAAAGTTGACATTCAAATGTTTTCGCCACTTTACCACACGAATTTTCAGCGCAACGGGATAGAATTTTGTCGAACCTAAATATCTTTCGTTTTTCATAAAATTATATAATCCGTAGACCTATGTTAGTCCCTACAAATTGCTATCGGTCGTATACAATGGTAAATGTTCTAGTTTACTCAGTTTAAATCTAAATACGAATCACCGAAATGAGTTCGTGAAACTGTGTCCGAGTAAATTGCAGAAAACAGGCGCTTTGTTCCGCGTGCTCGGCATATTGCGGATCTCTATTATTCCGGCGTTTCAGTGTTAATCGTCATTTCAATGAAAGGACAACATTATTCCATGAATAATCCTAATTGGTTTATTAGATTCCATGAAAACTATTATCTGCGGAATATAATCACACCAGTTTAGCCAATTAGTATTTAAGTAATGTTGTTTTTTTAGAGGATTTATAAACAATCATATATTCCACTTCATAAATATATGACGAAGACCGAGACAATTGTGATATACTAATAAACTGTTTATTTCTTAGAACCAGTATCCATTATTATGTCATGTTCAGTCATGGCAAATCTGTAAAAAGAGAATCACATGAAAAACTTAAAATTCAAATGTTCATTTTTCGCAACAGTTTTAAAGTTATATTCAGTTTTAAGGAATTCTACGGCGAAGAAAATTGGTTGGAAAGATACGCACACGCAATAAAGTTTTCGACGGCCAAAACTCATGTCAATAAAATGTAATAATCACCATTTTATTTCCATATTGTCTCTCTGCATATTCACGATATGTGTTGTGCCATTTTTTTATAGTTTTAATTACATTTATAGCATTTAACCAAAATATTAATGATAGTTATCCTGCATTTATCAAAATGTTACCCGAGGGTAGTTGAACCCAGTGCTGACAACAACAGGTAGACAGTTTGCGGTGACCGCCGCACGTCAGCGGTAGCGCTGTCGACAGCCTCCCCCACCCCCCACCCCCACCCCTCCCTCTCATGCTGACATACCGCCCCTGTGAGCAACGCCGGGAAACCTGCCGTGAAAGCCTTCAGCGAGTAATCACACGATGGATGGAGCTGGAAGCCACGACCAGAAACAGCTAACATCCGAACAAATAACATTCAATTTACGGATACTGGGATTTCTTAAAATTTCTTTAAATAATATTTGGCTGATTTGTATAGCACCGTTTTTGTGTAAAATCATCTCAAGGGCGTTGTACACATAAATACACAATGAAATGAACATAATTGGCTTGTTAGCTAAGATATCTAACTATAACTAGCGACTTAAATCAAACACCTATAGGAAGTGAATTACGATTGAGACCTATACAAACTGGCTTAAAACTAGTGACTTAAAATGACATAAATATGTACAAATGTGGCTTAAAGTTTGAGACTTACTACTAAGATAATTACGTACACATATATTTCGGGTTTTCTGGATTTATAGAGAAGTATATAATATAGTCTACCCAATCACAGATATCTTGAGTGAATGAAATGAATTGAACTGAATTAATGAAATTAATATATCCTTATGTTAACCTTCAATGTGATTTCTATCGATGTGATTTCTATTCGATGTGATTTCTAAGCATCTGAAAACAATGCAGATCTTAAGATAACACTAATATAATATATTTAAAGAGAAATTCATTAAAGGGTTTCTATTGTGGTATCTAATATACGGCGTCACAAAAAGTTGATTGAAAATGAAAAATTAAAAAAAAACTTCTTTATTAAACTTCGGTGGCTTTATTATTGTATCATAAAGGGCATTCCATTCCAACCATGAATATTTTTCCTTCCTACTTTTAAGTAAACAGTTATTATAATTTACTTCGATGTTTACCAAAAATTTTACCATAACCTCATACTATAAAATCCCTAAATTTAAGCACGTATTTCTCACTTTCTTTGAATAAATATGATGCATAGGATATCCGTCAAAATTTCCATACAATCCTTTCCCCCATAAGCATATTTGACCGCCCCCTTCCCCGGCCTAGATCGAATCCATAAATAACCCCGGCAATTTACTACCCTTCAAAGATAAATCTGGGAAAACAACCTCACGAAAGGCTGCGCCTATCAAACTTTGTTTTAATCCCTTATCTGCGCATGATTCAGTGAAAAAGTTAAAAAGTGCTTTCCATATAAATTGGAAAGAGACTGGAGCGCTTTTATCACCTGCCGTATATTCGCTTGAAAAATTCAATCTGTTATTATCGTAGTATTTTTTAAAAGGGAAGATGGTTACTTCTCACTTCTGAGTCAAAATCTAATTTATAAAAAAAAAATTCTCTCTGTTAAAATTCTAAACTCTTTCCTATTATTTCCCTTGCCTATTCGTGATCTAATTATTTCATTGTTAGTCTCAAGTCCAAACCGTCTGTCTAAAAAATAATAATTTTGACATTATAAATACCATGTTACAATGTCAAAATTATTATTTCTTAGACAAACGGTTTAAAGTTTAGACTGACAATGAAATAATTACATCGCGAATAGTCAAGGAAAATAAAAAGAAGGACTTACATTTTACATTTTAATACACAGAAATTTTTTTGATAAATTAGCATTGACTCGGAAGTGTAGTAGTAGTCTTGTTTAACAACGTTTTGCTTTTCGTCTGTCTGTACATTTGTTTTTACGTTCCGTTACCGTTTCAAGACGGTGGCCGGAGGTTCATTAACGAATCAATTTTCGAAATCATCGTATTTATTTGGATTTTTTTATTCGTATTTTTACAATTGCAAGCCATTGTCACTGAGATATTAACGTTACTTTGGACACATTGTTTAATTCTTTTTTTGAAATTTAAAAAAGGACGTTAAGTAATAGTATATTAATGTATAAGTGGATAAACAGGTCTTTAAAACACGCGCGATTTTTCGAGCACGACGGCGTAGCCGAGTGCTCGAAATAAAGCAAGTGTTTTAAAGACCAGTTATCCACGAATACTTTACGCTATTTTTTTTATTGGTACACTTTGAAAACATAAATATTGATATTATTATTAAAAATTTGGAAATAAGAACTATTAATGAATTCGTGATGTGACATCACAATATCTTGTTGTCATGAAAATGAAAAACACAAACATTAATTTGCAATCTGTCACATAAGATTAATAGTTGGATTTATAGTTAAAAGTTGACATTTAGACTTCACATTTTGTTGATTTGTTGATGTTGCCATGGTAACTTTAAAAAACGCGCGTTCCATAAAGTGCGATTTAAACACGCTAGAGCGCACTAATTTAAAGTACGCTCTAGCGTGTTTAAATCGCACTTTATGGAACGCGCGTTTTTTAAAGTTACCATGGCAACATCAACAAATCAACAAAATGTGAAGTCTAAATGTCAATTGTGTTTTTCATTTCCATGACAACAAGATATTGTGATGTCACATCACGAATTCATTAATAGTTCTTATTTCCAAATTTTTAATAATAATATCAATATTTATGTTTTCAAAGTGTATACCAATAAAAAAAATAGCGTAAAGTATTCGTGGATAACTGGTCTTTAAAACACTTGCTTTATTTCGAGCACTCGGCTACGCCGTCGTGCTTGAAGAATCTCGCGTGTTTTAAAGACCTGTTTATCCACTTATACTTTAATATACTATTATTTAAAGTAGGTATGTATTAAAGTACTTACCTACAAATCTCATGAGTTTGGAGAAAATTTTCGTTTTAATTTATTAAATAAGAGAAAAACAGAAACATATTTTTTTGACCAGAGATCTACTAAAAAACTAATAGTTATTTATGTTTGTGTTTGATTGATTTGTATTTTAAGTGCGAAGATTCTTGAAATATAAAACTGCAGTTTAGTTATTTTGCCGCACGATTTTAAATATACCAAGTTGTAAAAACAGGAAGAAAATCATTACCCTTCTGATTTCTACACGTATTTTTGATTTATTTGCATTTACCCAAATACTCTTTTATCTTTGAAAACAATACACCCTGACTTAACCCGAATGGGTATAATCAAAGTTGAAATATTATGTTTCTGAAACATTTTAATAATCGTAGTCTCAGCAGTGATGGTAACAAATGGCTCATCTGCCATAGATAATCCAAGTAAATTGCGAATACCACAACATGAGGGAACGATGTTTTTTTTTACCCGGTCATGGTGATTTTTGTGTTTCTCCTCTGCACCAAACGAGAAGAATAAGAAGTTTGACCGTCACTATCTCAGAACAAGGATTTCGAAGTTAGTTTCCTGTCATTGTAGCCCTTTATGTGGGCGAACTAAATGTTTGTTATGTTCAACAATAAGTAAATTACTTTATAAATTAAAACAATAAAAATATTAAAACGTGGCCTTATTTTTGTAAAGGTATTTTATGTAATTTGTCAGGGGTCAACTGTATTATCACAATGTGGGTAGGTGCATATTTTCAATAAGCAGGAAAAGAAAAATCGGTAACATTTAACCAAAAGAAATCACATGCTTTTGAAAATAAATTAAAAAAAATAACAATTATTATTATACAAAGTATAATGCACGTTTTTTTTTATGTTCCTACCTGACAGTGTTCGTAGAAAAATGGATGTTTATGTTCGAAATAAATCCAACAGATGTCTCCATAAGCTTCACTTCCACACTTCTGATAAGAATAATACATTTTTTACGTTCTGGAATATATTAATGATGAAAAAAAAGAAATCCTTTAAACGTTGTTGGCATAAATCAAATAAAAGTGATTAAAATTATTTTATTTAAAAATCTGTTTTATTATTTCATCATTTACAATAACGAATTCAGAACAAGACGGAATGTTTCAAATCGTATCTAATAATTTTTTAATCCATTTTTGTTCTGAACCAGAGGCGTGGACGAATTAAAGTGATTTATTGATAGGTTGTTAAAAATTGCTCTAGCCGTGTTCTGAATTGACAGAAACTTTCCAACCTTTCTTTTTCCATTTTACATTTCAATCATAGTTCCATTGGCTTCGGTTAGTTAAGACTATTGTGTGGTTGCATGTGTAAAAAGAATTTTTTCTAACTTCAAAATAATATTAGATAAGTGCAACGATTTTGTAAATTTGATTGAGTGTTTAAATAGCTAAAAATAATGTTTTCAACACATAATTAGAAGCGTATTTCACCTGCTGAAGGAGCCTAAGTAAATAAAAGAAAGAAGATGTGCAGTGGCGGCAAACCATAAATTATCGAACCAATTATCTCGCGCTACCCGAAACAGCTAATGGATAAACCCACCGCCATTTATTCCAAATTTTCGGAAACTTCATTCCGGGTCTCCACCCGCGGATTATATTATAATATCCCGTTAATCCCAGTGGACTAACGATTAACAGTAAGAGTTTAAATAAAGTCAACAGATTTTATTGCCACATTTTTGACACTTTTTGATAAATTTTCAAAGCAGAAAATCCTAGTTTTATTAGGTATGTTTATGAGTGAAACTTTCAAATGTTGACCTCTGGCATCGTAATTGATCTGGTATTTTTACACTAACGCTACACAGGAGGCCCCGAGAAAAATAGTTTTCCTTACGGCCTATATCATCTTTTGGATTTCGGTATGGAGGATCTTTTTTAAGGAAATGAAGAAGAGGAAGTTCTCGGTAGGTAGAAGGTATGAGGATCAGGTAGGAATCCAGGGATAAGTGTGTTCAGGAGTGACGGCCATATGAACATATCCCACCCACTGCGCTGAGAGACCAGTTAGAGGGGTCAAAGGGTTTCCGCACACCTCTCCCGATCTGGCACGCCACGCAGCTGGTGGGCAGGCGCTTCCTGAACACACCTCACCCGATGAACCCGAGCACCCCTGCTAAATCACCAAACGTAACGAACCACCTGTGTTGATCTATAGCAGAGGAGTTGGTTATCTAGTGATTGGTTCCCGGGGCAGCGGTGCCCAAACCCGCCTCCCAAATTGAAATGTGAGTAGAATTTCTTTATTGATTTTAATCACGTACATTAATACAAGGGTCGTGTCGAACACGTAATATCAATATGAGTTTGAGACCATTAAAGAACTTGAATAAAACAAACGGTTAAATAATGACTAACTCTTTGTTATTAGTAAACACCTTCGCATTAGTAATTGTATTATTCACTCTCAACCACCACTGATATAAAAACATACAAGTCATCTTTCAAACTTCCAAAAAAGTTTGATATGCTCACCAAATGATATGGCATTTGTTGGAATATTTCATGTAGACTAAATTTCAAAAGGGTTTGTTTTAATGATTCATGCACCTTCAGTTAAAAAAAAATCTTGTTTTTTTCCCATTTCATTCTTCAGTTCTATTTACTTTACCATGTTGAGATATTGTGGAATTTTCGGAACTTTTCTATTTCAACATACATATTTGTATCTCATTGGATACCAAAATTGCAAACACATTATTATATAAGTAGTGGACCTTTTTGAAAATCGATTATAATTCAATTTGCCAGAAATGCACTGGGCCCAACGTTAGCACCGTCCTAACGCACATTTTAATGTAAACCAGGGGTAAATTATAAAGCAGAAGGGCTGATTTATAGTCCTGCCAACCAATTTATTATACTTATGATGATTTGATTATGAAATATTTTCAAAAACTGCTTCTCGAGGGCACAATTTTCGGTGCGCCGCTGAATGATAAAGCTTTTTTATACTTTATACACGTAAAAAGCATCATTACGACAGATGTAATTGAATGGATGCGTTATTCGGATGAAATGTTTCGTTTTACTGAAATCCCTGTGTTATTGCAGAACAGATGTTCACATAATGTTGGCACAGCACCCGTTTTTTTTTCAAAGCATCCTCTTTCACTTACTAAACCTAACCTAAGCACTATTAATTACCTAACGTCTAACCTTTCTACCATAAGGAATTTATTCCATTAATGTTTTTACGTTTTCATATAATTATTTTTTAAGTTTTCTACTGAACCAATTTACTATTCATAAACATAGAATTATTAACGTGTTTATATTGTACAGCTCTTAAATGTTTTTTTTAAAATTATTTTTCAATTTGAAATCGCTTTTTATATTATTATCTTAATGTCTCTCACTATATTTTTAATTAAATTTTTATTTTCACTTATTTATATGATGTTATCATTAGGTACCTACTTGATGATTTAAATTTATACTATCTTTCTCTTTAAATGTAATAGTTGCATTTATCTTACGTAATATTGCAGACTTGAATTGTATAACCTCCCAGTCCTTAAATTAATAATAAAAATAAAAATTAAATCAAATTACCCTTGTAAATAGTCCTTCACAACCCACGTTAACTCCTACCTTGAAGGACAGCACACAATCTCTGTAAATAAAAAATGTGATTACATGAATAATAAAATAAATCTCAAATCTTTCTATTAACTTAATCCCCCCTTCTCTCCAAAGAAGTGTTTTCTGCGAAATTTAAATGCGAAATTAGTGAAACCGAGCCTTTAAAAATATAAATACCTTGGTAGAATTAAATTATCTTAAGGATTTAAAATCGATAAGGGACCAGTAAAATGTATTTACTGTTTTACAGCTTGCTGTATCAGAATTTAAGTTATTTTACAATTGAATTATTTCATTTATAATTAAAAAAAGACGAACATTCCCGGGTTTCGAATAACCTGACAACATTTGAAAATCTCCTACTACCACCACAGTAAGCGGATTGAACTCACCACGTCTGGGTGGGACCCAAACGCGGTGCCAACTCAGCCATAGATTTGTGAAATCATAATTTTAAGTAATTTTAAGTTAGTTCTTACCATGAGTTATATATTAATTCCAAGCTTTTACAAAGCTGTATTGTTGTAATATTTATATAATACTAGCTACCGTTTACCCGGCGTTGCTCGGGGACTTTAAATGATTTGGGTAAAGTGTTCAGATTGTGAATTCTAGAGTAGGTACCTGACAACTGGGTGCATTTTTAAGATGTAAATAATACGTAATAAGTTTTGTTCACATGATCGTTCCATGTCTTCCCCGGACGTCTTCGGCTTCTTAAACCATTCACTTCACGCGGTATGATTAAATCCACATTGTTACTGTTAAAAAACTACATTATGTCAACGTCAATTAAACTCAGTATCTCATTTCAGTGCATAATGCATGAAGTCTTTCTCGGAGAATGATTTGAACATTTAAACACTATAAAATGATAGGTTTCAATTTTTTGCGTGTGTATCCAATGTTCATGTTTTGTTTTCATTTATCATTTAATAAAACTCCAATCCATCGAAAGCTAATACATTCCTATCTGGAAATTATAATATTTAAAATAAATAACCTCATAAATCCATTTTATCACTAATAGCGTACTGCATAACCGGACTTAATTCCATTTTCCCGCGGGCTTTCGACTCGCTCGAATGCAGTTTTGATATGGGTACAATAAAAAATAGCCCGCACCGGAGAGCGACCACAGGACTCAGGCTATAAGTGCCCCGACGAGGGCCTGGCCTTGGGAACGAGGGACACACCTGTCCGTCTCGTCTGAACCCGCGATACCCGGGGCGTTGTAAAGGCTGTATTATAACTACCCTATTAACTGAAAAAATGATTCGAATATCACCTTTATGATGACGTTAATTTTACAGAATATAGGTTATTTTCATGATATTAAGAGTGGTTCTTAGTCTTGTTTGTCAAAATAAATATTTAAAAAAAAATAAGGTCACTTGGGAACAGTTTTTTCTGTAATGCCTTATTGCTAATTTATTGATAATTTCTTCAAACTATTGGCAATCTGGTTGAAAACGGGATTGCGGGCCATTTCCTGATAAACTTTTAGTAAATTGTACTACACATGCACTTGCGTTCGTCTTGATAATATTTAATGGTGAAATGCGAAAATTTCAGGATTTTAATGAACACTTGTTTCAACATCGTGATAATACATTGGTATTTTATTAAAAGTTTATCAGGGAATCTATCGATTCATTATATTCTCCGTGCATAATTGTTGCCATACATACTACTGCCAATCTCATCAATGCACAGCGGTGCCTCGCCTTTATTATCGACTTCATTGGTTCCGCCCCTTTCATGGTCTGTACAATTTGGTCGTAGTTCAGTAGTCACGCTTCTATACCATATCTCATTTTTGTATTACACATTATTATCTATGAGGTGACTTTTCTCTTTTCTCTGGTTGACTCTTTCGTTTCCCAGTTCAGGTAATAGCAAAATTTTTGTTGCTGTTCTAAATAAATAGTTTGTGATTATCGATTCATATTAAGGCGATGGACTACGTAGTAATGCAAAATCATTTGTTTTTGGTTTGAAAATTTGGTCGCCTACAAATGTTTCAGATGCTTTAATTAAATACTGCGAGTAGAATACATCTTGGCCTTTAAAATGATCGAGTATTTTTTAGATAAGTCTTTTTATAAGCCCAGAAAAAAATAATGTATAAGGCCTCTGAAAACTGCTTTAAAGTTCAAAATATCCTACTTACGAACCCATTTTCGGTTATGATTTTATTGTATAATGTGGCAAATTAAGTTATTAAGTTATTATTTATTTTTAAAAAATAAATATTTATGCCTGAACATCCACAAAATAAAATAAAAGGCACTTTTTAGCCATGTTTTTTTCTTACATAAATCAAAACAGGCGAATAGTGTTATGCGGGAATTTAAACCTTATCGCCATCTACATAAGGGGTGTTATTGATAACGGCTCGATTTAAAATAATACACGACCTAGTACATCGCCTTAAATTCAATTACTTGGTTGTTTAGAATCCTAGTCCGAACGAATAATATATTTTTTTTGTTGAATATATTACATATTTATTTGGTGAATTTTAATATTCTCATACTTGTATCAAAAGCGTATTGTAATAATTCCCAAAAATGAGTTGTAATAATTGCCATGTAAAAAGATAATTATTATGAATATTTATAGAAAAAATACACTAGAAGGTCATCATATTACTTATCAAGAATAAAGTCTAAAATCTATTTTATTTTCAAATCATTTTTTTTTATTCCAAAGGAATAAAACACATATATAATTTTCCCAGTTGCGACCGTTTATTTCTATTGTCGATATCTTATTCTACTTTCATATTTTCATTGATATTATAATTACGTTCTAACGTCAATAAGTTAATCCCAATAAGTGTCTCTATCTCAATAAGAGTTAAAAGTAAATTAAATATTATTCGATATTCCTTTTATTTACAAAGCAAATGTGATACCGGCTTAATAATCAAGTCGAGTTTCTTTTTTGTACAGGTGTGGTCGTGTGGCGATCCTCGACTGAAGATATTATGTGTATACACTTAAGACGCCGATGTCGGTGCAAAACGCAACGAGTTAAATGCACACTGCACCTGCTTGATTGTACACAGCTTTGATTGCGGCTATCAATATTCGGAATTTACGCGAATTTATCGCGGACATTAAAAAAATCGATATTAAAAGATTACGGCAACTTTTTGGCATTTTGAAAGCACTCAATTATAGAGTGTCGCTGTTTTAAAATATTGTTTTACTCAATCCACTGCTGGATGAAGATTCCCCGAGGTGTTTTCTACTTTACATGGGTACGATTCCGACCACACGACGCCCGTTCAACGCGCTGCCCCGCTCTTTAGTTAATAAATACTTGAACATTGATGGGAAGGCCCAAATATATTATTGTAGTAACAATTGATTTCATTTTCTTTATTTTGCCCTTTTGACTGTTAAATTATTTATTTATTTTAGGCTCCTTCATCTCTTACATCAACTCCGTACAGGAGACCTTGAATAATTTCCCCCAGGGTGAACCGTGAATATGGGTCTTGAAGGGACCAATGTCCTAGGAGGAAGGAAACATAGAGACCGTAGTATTTCTCGACTATGCACCGGTGCTTATATGCGTCGGATCTTCCATTGAGATATTGGTAGAACAAGTATAATATTCACATCTGATGCCTGTGCTCTAAAGATTGCAATCCGTTTCTGGACCTAACCGCCGGTTTTTGCTCAAAGTCCCTTCCAGAGTATGTTTTCTTGAAATTAAAAGCAGTGGATACTATTATTAAATATTTCCAATTTAATATAACTAACCACGCAGTAACCAAGCACTTTAATCGCTTATTCACCAATTGTGAATATTTCTTAGAAAATCAATGCATTTATTAGTACAAACAGTGCAATTTTCAATAACCAAACTGGGATAGAAAAATATAATTGGTAGTAGGACGTTTATCCCTTAAAATCATATCGCTGGAGTTTTTCAGCCGAAAGCTTTTAGTTAGGGAAACAAAAACATAATAAATAACATTATTTTTATTAAAGTATCCAACATCCGGCTATTGATTCTCAAATGTATAAATTTTTAAATAAATCACAAAAACAAACAATCCTAAGGTTAAGCAATATATTTATTGCTGAGCATTAGGAGTTCCATAATACCTACATATTAAATAAAATTAAAACAAATCTATCTTCATAGTATGTAAAAGTGGAATATAATAAATGTTGAAAAGATTGCTTCATGTCGATATATAACACAAATAGTGAGATACAAATTCAATGGTATAATTAATTCAGTCCAGCAGGTGCAACTAAGCTGATATCCAAGAACCGATCCTTTTTATTGCTCTTTTCTTGTGAACCTGATTCTTCGTTCCACGTTCCACTGGCGCATCGTATTTTTGTTTCAAGATAAAGGTTTTAATGGTAGATGCCCCTCTTAAAACGAAGTCGAGATCTTTGTAAACACCTGCAAAATGCATTATCCTTGTTAATATTTATGTCATCAAACTTAGTGCCTACACAACACAAGTATGCATCAAACCTTCCCAAATATTTTTCTCTTACTTAATATACAAAACTGTTGAATGGACACATTTCAGAAAAACATATTTTATTACTTGTTTTTACATAATATATACAATATTATAGTAAAGTTTTCAGAACCCAGCAGCTTTCGTGTATTATAAAATTTAATAAAATTTCGCAACTATAACAGTGGAGAGAAATAAATCAATGAATTTCTTTTTTTATAAAATTTTTATTTCCATATTATGACATTAAAGTAACAACAAACATTTTTTACAAAAATAAACTGAAAGAGCAACAACTAAATTTTCATTATTTTATTTCCTGCTTTTTAAAGTTAAATTCATCTTTAAGAACAATGTGCAATACCTAATCTGCCATACATTGAACAGGAGTCACAATTATTATTAACTTGGACTTTATAAAAATATGAAATGGAATAAAAGTTATTTCTAACAACAATAGGTGTATTTATAAAGTATTTGGTAAAACACCAATTTTTTTCACACATATTAAAATAGTTTTATTATTAGTTTACACTGCATTCTGAAGAGATAGAAAAACCCAGAAGTCATGAATATCACCAAAGAGCTTTTCTTGACATAAAAAATTTAAGCTTGTAAAACCGCCAACCTTTGATGTTTTTTATTTTTTGTTAGTAAACATTTAAAAAAAAAACTTTAACATTTTTTTAAGAAAAAAACAGGATCAAAATCATACGTTAAACATGAGAGGCTAAAAAAGTATCATTTGTTTGTTGTCTAAGTTGACAATCATTACTCATTTATTTTTACTTAGCAAGGTGAAAAAAATAGCGAATCATCAGCGAAGTAGAAACCTAATAAAAACATTGTAATGTATTCGTACCACAAATATATCCAGGAAGATGAGAATTAAAAACTATCGTCCGAACAGTTTACACCTAACCAATCAAATGTCATCGACCTCTCTTCTTGCCAACGTCGGCATTTCGGCTTATCTCTGAAACAGGTAAATAGCCACCCTTCAGTCTGTAGTGTGTTTGTCGTGTTGATAATTTAGTTCCAAATATAGAGGTGATTACTTTGTATTTCAGAGGTGTTGATATCTTGTCGGAACTATCTGTACTCGAGCACTTTGATCGAGTTGGGCGACCGAGTTATTCTGGAGTGCTGCAAAGTAGGAGTGAATGGTAGATTGTGGACACAATGATTTACATTAATGTTAACTAAGTTACATTTTAGGAACAAATTAAATAATGAATATGCTGTGATTATTAATAGATGTTATAAGTAGGTAGATAACTATTAATAGATGTGATAAGTAGGTAGATAACTATTGATAGATGTGATAAGTTGGTAGATAACTATTAATATATGTGATAAATAGGTAGATAACTATTAATATATGTGATAAGTAGGTAGATAAATATTAATAGATGTGATTAGTAGTTACATAATTATTAATACCTAGATGTGATAAGTAGATAGATAATTATTAAAATTTGCGATAAGTAGGTAGATAACTATTATAAGATATGATAAGTAGGTAGATAACTATAAATAGATGTTATAAGTAGGTAGATAAATATTAATATACGTGATAAGTAGGTAGATAATTATTTAAAGGTGTTAAAAGTAGGTAGATAACTATTAATCGATGTTATATGTAAGTAGATAACTATTAATAGATTTGATAAGTAGGTAGATAACTATTAATACATGTGATAAGTAGGTAGATAACTATTAATATATGTGATAAGTAGGTAGATAAATATTAATATATGTGATAAGTAGGTAAATAACTATTAAAATATGTGATAAATAGGTAGATAATTGTTACTTCTTCTTATTTTATTTTGTGGCACCATTTTAATTAAAAATTATTAAAATACTTCGTTTTAACCACTTTTATTGTTTATTACCAACATGTTTCGTGAGCAACGCTCACTTCTTCAGGGTTTTTGATAAAACTAATTATAAATAATAGACATAAACAATGGTGTCAATAGATAAATAATAGACATAGACAATGGTGTCATTAAAAAATAATAGACAAAAACAATGACAACAATGAAAAGCTAAAACGGATAGGGGAAAGAGAGGCAATATGGAACAATTTACAATAGGTTTAATATTGGGTCATTTAAAAATAATTTTTGATTGTTAATAATATTCAATTTTGCGTTCACACTCTTTCTAATCTCTAAAATTTCTAGTTTATCTAACTGGATGCCATTGACATTACAATGTATTAATTCTATTCCAGTATTGAAGTTAAAAGTATGACTAGTTTCCAACAAGTGGTTGGCAAACTCCGAGAAACTGTTATTATTTAAAGATTTCATATGTTCTTTAATCCTTATTTCAAAGTTTCTCGAAGTTTTTCCTATATAAAAGAAACCACAATCATTACACTTCAATTTATAAATTCCAGATTTTTTCATTTTTGAATCTCTGTCTTTATTATTTAATATGTAATTTTTAAGTTTATTATTTGCATAAAATACAGGAAGAATTTCATTCGGTACATTTTTTGTTAAGGAATTAGAAATTTTATTATTAAAATACATAATTTTCCTCCATTTATTCTTTTTCTCGTCCTTTTGTACAGGATAGATGTATGATTTAAGAAATTTATTCTTATATTTTTTATTAAGAATGTTTTCAATTAAATTGGTGTTATATCCATTATTGGTTGCAATTTGTTTAATGATATTGAGTTCCTTTGAAAAATTGTTAAGAGATAGGGGTACATTAACTAGTCTATGAATGATAGAATGGAAAGCAGACATTTTTTGAGAAAATGGATGATTTGAGGTGTTATGGATTACAATATCTGTGTATGTATTTTTACGAAAAATATGAAATTCAAATTTGTTATTAATTATTGAAATATTTAAATCCAAAAAATTTATACTCAAATTTTGGCAAATCTCTACGGTAAATTTTATGTTTTTATGGAGTTTGTTTAAGAAATTAAGAAAAATATTAAGTTGTCTCAATGTACCTGTCCACACACAAAATACATCATCCACGTATCTCTTCCAACAATGTATGTATTTTAATAATAACGCACCGCTGTTAAAAATCCTGTTTTCTAAATTATTTATAAATATATCCGCGACCAAAGGGCTGGTACTAGCACCCATTGCCAAACCATCTTTTTGTTTGAAAATATTGTCATTGAATTGAAAATAGTTTTTTTTTAAAACAATATTAAATAATAAATTTAAATCCTGAGATAAGTCATTTGATAAAATTGATGAAAATAAAAGTTCTTTAATAAAAGGTTTACATTCTTCAATTGGAATACTTGGAAATAGATTAACAATGTCAAATGATACTAAAATTGCTTTGTCAGGGATTTCCAAAGATTTTAAGTGTTCAATCAAATCAAATGAATTTTTAATAGTGTATTTAGGATGAAAAATATGTGAATCCATAATAATTCTATTAATTGTTGAAGATATTTTATTGTTAGGTGCGTTACAGTTTGAGACCACTGGTCTTATTGGTTGATCTTTTTTATGTATTTTTAATAAACTATACAATTTAGGGACTTGTGGATTTTTTACAGTTAGTCTCCTATTTTTAATTAAATTAACAATCATATCACTTTTACAATCTTTTAGAGCATCCCTAATCTGCTCTTGACATTTATTAACTGGGTTAATTTTTAACTTTTCAAATTTATCACCTTGTAAAAAATCCATTGTCTTTTCCACATAATCTTCTTTATTCATAATGATGACACTGTTACCTTTATCAGCTTTCGTAATAATCAAATTATTTTCCCGTGTAGCCCTGGATATATTAATTGCAATTCTTTTTTCTTGATTGTTTTGTTTTTTAGTAAAGTTAGGATTCTTTCTGATGTTTTTTATGACTTCACCACATTTATATTGATAAGAAATATGTTGATTATTTAAAGCACAATTGACATCTACTGCTAACAACTCCAATTGTTTATTATTATTATCAACTTGGAGGTTATGGTTTAATCCTTTTGACAACAAATTTAACTCCTCTTTATTAAATTCATGTTTAGATAAGTTAGATTAATTTTGATTGTTAATAATATTCAAAATTGAATATTATTAACAATCAAAAATTATTTTTAAATGACCCAATATTAAACCTATTCCCTTTGTAAATTGTTCCATATTGCCTCTCTTTCCCCTATCCGTTTTATCTTTTCATTGTTGTCATTGTTTTTGTCTATTATTTTTTAATGACACCATTGTCTATGTCTATTATTTATCTATTGACACCATTGTTTATGTCTATTATTTATAATTAGTTTTATCAAAAACCCTGAAGAAGTGAGCGTTGCTCATGAAACATGTTGGTAATAAACAATAAAAGTGGTTAAAACGAAGTATTTTATTAATTTTTAATAAAGATAATTGTTACTTACACTTCACGAAAAATAATAATTTTAACTCGCATCTACACACTAGATAAATAGATAAAGGTGGGGACTACGAAACTTATGAACCTATGGGGCTAGAAGGTGTAGAGACGAACACCGCATCCTTAGAAGCAAGGGGCTGGTGGTAGACCACAAGAATGGAAGTGTTTCCTGAAGGCGGGCATTTAGAACTCTTCAAGGGTGGAGCACTTGTGATTTTGCCAACTATTTAACCTTCCATCACGAGCGCCCCTGTTTAGAACAATATCGCACTCGCGTGGATCTGGGGACCAATTTTTGAATAATCATTACAAAATTACATATTTGGATTTATTTTTTACCTTTTTATATGTTTAAAAAAAATAACTTGGCTATCTACTATAGTTAAATAAAACCACCTCAAGGGAAAAAAAGTTTATTTTTATAAAATTTAAAAACTTGCGATTTTGATGTTGCAGGCATTTCAATAATTATCAAAGAATTTAGTTTATTGACGTATTTATTAATACATACATAACTGTAACAATAAAACAGAAAAATGAGTAAATATATTTCACTCATAGCTCTCCAACTGAGCTATGGAACCATCTACTCATTAAGCTTTTTGTTCGGAATTTATAGGTCAATGCATCAATTTATAGGTCAATTCATCTATATACAGGTCAATGCATCATTTTATAGGTCAATGCATCTATGTAGAGGTCAATGCATCATTTTATAGGTCAATGCATCTATGTAGAGGTCAATGCATCTATTTAGAGCTTGCAAGCTACATGCAACATAATAACTATAAACTCGTATTATTATTGTGTAGCTTAAGTACCCATTTTACTTGAAAAATAAAACGAGTCGCCATTATATTATTTGTTCGATGTTTTTCACTTGATTTTTTTTTCATCAAGTGAAAAAGAAACACGTTTAAAAGGATTTTTTTAATAAGTCGAGAACGGGAATTATAGATTTTAAAAATTATCAGCCCGGGGATATTGTGAAAACAACTAAATTAAATGATTCAAAAATAGTTCGTTGATCAGGTCCTTTTTTGATGACCTGTACCACTGTGCATAGATAACATCTATGAATATTAGTTTATCTATAAACTTATTTCAACAACAAAAATAGTCATTTAAGATTTTCACGGCCAAAAGTATTTTTGTTATTTGTTTTTGGGGTATTATGCCGTGTTGCGCTAACTCCTTCTTTAGCCAACGTTTCGGACAGCATTGCAGTGTCCATCATCTGATGATGGATGATGGACACTGCAATGCTGTCCGAAACGTTGGCTAAAGAAGGAGTTAGCGCAACACGGCATAATACCCCAAAAACAAATAACAAAAAAAACAAAAATAGTCATTTGTTTTTCCTGAAAACAATTTGTGTTTCTGAAATCATGAATGCAAGGATGACTCTGAAATCAGATACCTGCCGAGGAACAAAAGAGCAGAGATTAATTTTGATCCTGCGTACTTTATGGGAGGGTTTGGCCCGGCAGGGTCGGTGGGTCAGGACCCCTAATAGTTGTGGTCATTCAAAGCAGGCATTAAATTTAATTGGTGATTTCCTTAAATCCGCTATCTTCCACTCCTTGATCTTTGCTTTTCTCCTTGCTCAACAGTTTATATTATTACAGGACATTACAGGTATAAGGTGGGTTAACCTTTTGCCAACACAAGAAGTATTTTAGTCTTAGTTTAATTTCTGCGAAAGCCTCGGTTACTGGGACATGCGATGTATACAAATTATTAATTTACCAAAGGAATACAGTGGCTTGAACTTTAATTATATTACTATTGCGTGGTGTTTGTGGGTTGCCAGCTTAATTACGGATAAAAATCACTTCGGTGTAGCTGAACATTTAATGGAGTTGTAAGTAGTTAATTTCAAAGTTTTGAACAGTAGAAAACTTGCAAGAATCTTACGCAAAGGAATGGAAATTTTTCGCGTCGGTAGATAATTTTATTTAAATGTTGTTTTTAAGTACCTGATTAGAATTCGTTCATTCACGATGTTTAATAATTTTTCAAGATGGTGAATATGCTTTTTACTGAACCTAGTATAACGTCATGTATGCTAAACATACATCAGTTAACTTTATGTTTTAAACTATTGTTATTTTTTTATTCTTTCCCTTCTTCTCTTTATTCTTTCTTTTTCTGTACAATATATGTATTCAAATTCATCAAATTTTCGACTATCCTAAAATGAGATTGCCTCCTAGTTGGATTTTCAAAACATTTTAGAAATGTGTAATATGTATTTATTGTACTAAATAAATATTAATAACTTTAAAAAAACTTGACTGTTTTGCACGAAAATCTGCTGCATGCACTTATTTATTCAAACAATCCTTACTTTGACCAGATGGCTAACTTTAACGAGGTGGCTAACTTTTACTAATGTTCAATAAACCTTATTTTTTATATGAAGTCATTAGTCGTGTTTATTTGGACGTTGATATTCGAACTTGGTCAATATTATGGTACCTACTAGTGATAGTAGCTAATATTAAAAAAATGCATTATGTTGTTTTTGTAGCCTAAAACGTTTTATTTTCGAAAATTCTGATAAATTTTCCGTAAATTGGGTGTTTGAAGCGGCTAACATTCGGCGTGGACATTATCGATTGTAATTCCTCTTAATGAAGTAGATGTTCTTCCTATTCATCACCTATCAACACATTTTTTAAATTTAATTAATTTATTTCTATACATACATTACAGTGTCTACCGAATATTTACATTTGTATATAATACATTAATTTAGAACTGTTGTAAATATGGTGTTTTATGCTGGGTGTGAGGTAGGTTTGAGTAGGTGACACTGTGGTGGGTAGTGTTATATGTTTCGTGAACACCTCACTGGGAGAATCTGTGCTGAGGTGTTTACGTGGTTATGATTAAATGGTACATGTATTTATGTGTATTGGTTAAATTTTCTTATATAAGTGTAAGTTGGGATTTAAATTATTATTTTTTTTTAAATGGTTATTGTACATTGTTATTTAAAGAAAAAAGGATTTTTTTTTATTTATATGCACATATATATACACCCATGTATACATACATAAATACACATATATGCATTCATACACACATATAAGTAAACACATGCATACATACATACATACACATTCATCCATGATTATGTTTGGTTTGGTGTTATAATGTTTTGTATAAAATGGATATCTTGTTTTTTGATCCAGGCTGTTATCAGTTTTTTTGTGAATGTTTGTGTATGTATTTCGCATTAGTAGTAGTTTCAGAGTGGTGGGCATACAATTAAAAAGTTTTGTAGCGTAATACTGGAAGTGTCTTTGTCCGTGTGTGGTGTATGTTATCGGTATGTTCAGGGTATTGTTTGTTGTCGACCTTGTTTTTATTGTTGTTTGAGGTGGCATTGGAATGTGTAGTTTCTGTTGGAGGAAATTTAGTAGTGCAGATTTGGCATAAAGTTGTCCTATTGACATGACGTCTAATGTTTTGAAAATTTCGCTTGAATTTGTGTAGAATGATACTTGCAAGATGATTTTAATTATTGCCTTTTGAATTTTTTGTATTGGGTCGGTTGAAGTGTTTGTAGCGCTTCCCCAAACCAGTATGCCATATGTAACAATCGATTGACAGAGTGCGAAATATATAGATCTAAGTATTGAATGTGGGAAAATGTTTTTAATTGACTTTATTAGGTGCATGACTCTTTTTAGTTTATTAGTAATGAAAGTTATGTGGTCAGTCCAGCGTTAGTGTGAATCAATAATGACCCCTAGGTATTTTGTTTGGTTTACCCTTTCTATACGCTCGCACTGGCAATTGGGTGAAGTTTGTTCACAGTCATGTAGAAACAGGTCTATGTTAGGTGGAGGTTGACCTCTTTGTGTAATACTATGTGTGATGTATTTTGTTTTTATTGTATTAACGGTAAGAGTTTTCCAGTTTAGCCATTTTTTGACAACTGATAGACTTTTTTCGGCAATTATAAATACATCTTTCTATGTGGCTGCTTGACAGAGAAGTATTGTGTCGTCAGCGAAGGTCACAATTTTAACTTCAATTTCAATGTCACATAGTTCGTTTATGTAGATGAGGAACAATAGAGGGCCGAGTAAACTCTCTTGTGGGACTCCGTACGTGATCAAAAGTGGATGACTTGTCTTGCTGTCAATTTTTACTTGTTGCGTTCTGTCAGACATGAAGCTTTTAATTAGATCGAATTCTATTCCATTAATGCCCATGTTTTTTAGCTTTTTGAATAGTTTTTCGTGTGAAATTGTGACGAAGGCTTTACATAGATCTAAGTAAATAGATACAACTTTTTTCTTAGTGTCTAGATTTTTTGTAATGAAATCCATTACAGTAGCTATTGCATGTTCTGTGCTCATGTTTTTCCTGAAGCCATGTTGGTTGATCGAGAGTATGTGATTTGATTCTAAATAGTGTTGAAGCTGTATTTTAATGGTTTTTTCAAGAATTTTCAAAATGGTATTTAGTAGCATGTACCGATATATAAGATATAGAATATCTAAGCGGCGAAAACTTTCCATAAACAAAGTACGTTATATATCAGTTGCATTTTATTGCTACAAGAGTGCGGTCGTACGCAGTATTCGTTTAGTGTATCGTATCGAGTATTTTACTACATTCCTACCTCGCAAAGTACCTCGCCCGGACGGGCGAGCGTATTAAGAAAGAACATGGATGACATTATCGAAGATATTAAGAGCGATATCGCAAATATTACATCTGTTAAAGATTCAAGAATAAAACTGAGTTTGGAAAACAACCTAAAGAAACTAGAAGAACAAATTATAATAGAAAATTGTATCCTACAAAAAAAAATATAAGTCTACATGAGCAAATTATAACAAACAATGAGCACTATAATGAGAAATTAGAGAGTTTCATGGTAAAAAATACAAAAAAAAATAAGTCTACAAGGGCAAATTATAACAAACAATGAGCAGTATAATGAGAAATTAGAGAGTTTCATGGTAAAAATATAAAAACATATGCGCAAGCCACAACAACAATTAGCAAAATCGAGAAACAAATTCCACAAAAGCACGCTATCATAATATCAACGACTAAAAACTTCAAGGCTGAAGAAATGAAAAAAAGAATCGAAAAAACATAGATGTAACCAAAATGAATGTTAGTGTAACTGAATTTAAAAAAAATTGGTGATCAAAAAATCATAATCTCATGTGCAAAAAAAGTAGACACAAAAATAAATTAAACATTCGGCGAAGACATAAACGCTGAAGAAACAAAAAAGAGAAAACCAATAATGATCGTAAAAAGATTACAATCAAATTTGTCAGAGGATGAAATAGTCTTAGGCATAACTCAGCAAAATGAGGGGCTACAAAATTTCTGAAAGGATGATTTCAAACTCATAAAAGAAATCAAACTCAAAAAATTCGACCAGCAAAAGACGTCCCAACAAGAAATGTCAAACTACTTACTACAAACGTCAGGAGCCATCAGAAAAATACTAGTTAACATTGGAAAAATCAATATAAAACACCAAAGAGTCCCAATTGAAGATCTTAACCCCCTTACGCAGTGTTATCATTGCCTGAAGTATGGACACACAGCATTAAGATGCCTGAACAGAACGCAACCTCCTACCTGCCCCCATTGTGCAAAAGATTACACCCTAGCAAAATGCACAGAAAGAAACAATAAACCAATCTGTTACAACTGTTCCTGCAATAATAGAAAATTCAAAGCAAACATATCGGACGACCATAGTGCTGATAGCATCAACTGCAGATACAAACAAAAAATGCTTCAAATCGCCAAAGAGAGAATAGAATATGAATAAAATTGCACACCTACTTATTAACGATAAAAAAACACAAAGGCTCTCAACATGTCCGTTCTCCATAAAATCTAACTCCAACAGTGAAACGAACAAAGTTGATTCACGGCTACTAATGAATTTCAATAATATTATTTCTTCGATATGGATGACTTTGTGGTAAATGCTATAGATAAAACCATATCAATAGACGAAAGAATATATACATCGGTGAACGAAACAAACAACATATTAGCGATAAATTCCGAAGTTAGCCTAACCATGTTTCATATGAATGTCAGAAGCATAGAACGGCATTTAGACGAACTCATGTTAACAATAAAATCACATAACAGACTAGACTGCATAATATTAACAGAGACGCATTCATCAAGTGATATAAATTATAATATTCCGGGTTAAACATTGTTTCTGCTATCGTGGTACGAGAACACGCCGTCAGATGGAATGCAGGAAAACACTTCTTCTTGTTGACATATAAATTTATTAATTCACAATATATTTGCAGAGGATCTTATTTTCCTCTGCTAAAACTTAAACTGAAAGAAATAAAGGTCTAGTTTCCTCTATTCTTCAGTTTTCCCTAGGTTTACATAAACCTAGTAATTATCTCACGACTGACTGCCTAGGTACGTATGTACCTACCAGTTATATCAACACTAGCTCCTGCGTAGGTACGTCTGTACCTACCAGTTATAGCAACACTGCAATACTGCCCTTTTTCTGGGAGGTATCTGTATTTAAACTAAATTCTGAAGGACATTTTACCAAAATAAAGATGTTCCAACCGCTCGTTGGCAAACAACATTCTTAACATAAAATAAAATGCACTTTACTATTCTTAACAGACGTGATTTGAACAATACAAATATTTTAAAGGAATTATTTTAAGGGAGATGAAACTTTATTTGGGGCTTTTATTACTATGGGACAGGGGTGGGAAAGGTACTGGAAAATATTTTTAGGCATAATGGTTTAACTAGGGTCATCATAAAATAGAAAGCGAACAGCTCTATTTGAAAGCTGCCGCTGCTTGCAGTAAAATGTCACTAATTCTTAAATCATAAATGATACACAAACAAGACAATATCTTTATAAAAATACCAGGCCAATGAATTGTTTTATTGTAGGGTCGAATCTGCAAATGTGGCAAACTGCATTAACTTTGAAAATACGAACTGTGGGAATGCGCCTGAAGGCTAACTTTTATTGAGCAATATGTAATAGTCGCATTCTGGAAGATACATACATACTATGCAACAAATACCCAAATTAATAAAAACAGCGGAATCGCAATATTTATTTCAAATAAATATGTTGTGACTTTTTACAGAGAAATCCACATGCACAATGTAAACATTTTAAATATGGAATTCAGTTTCCAAAAGTACACCTTTAGCATATTCGCCATATATAGAACCCATGCCTCAATATTACCAACCTATATAGATGAACTAAAACAAATTCTTCTTGCGAACAGAAATAAGAAAACCATCATTGTCGGAGACATTAACCTCAATATCGCAAATGATTACTCATCCTATGACAAAGATAATTATCTGAATATGATGGCAGAATTATATTATATTTCGTGTATTAATTCATTTACGAGAATTATCTCAGGTCAACGACCTTCGTGCATAGATCATGTGTTCACAAATATTCAAGATATAAAAAACATAGTATCTGCAGTCATACAAACGACAATCACAGATCATTTCGGGTGCATTTTTACGTACAATTACGATAAAAAAATGTTGAAAACACCAGCGGATTTCTGAGTATCTAATAATGTAATTTTACGCTGAATATCGATTTCATCAATAACAAGGTCATTAAAATCAATATAAATATTGGAGTTGAATTGAGGTATTTGGTTATTGGATGAGTTTGCTTTATATACTTCGCCAAAGAATTCGGCATAAGTCAGTAATTCCTTGAGGTGTATCAGCAATTTTACCATTGTAGTATATGATAGACGGAATACCAGATTCATTACTATTGAATAAATTTTGAGGTTTATTTTGTAACGATTGCTCAATATTTTCCAGGTATTCTTTGTAGCAGGAGATCGACATGTTTTTCACCCTGTTGCGATTGCTATTGAACACAGTATCAGAAATTAAATATCTCGGAGTGATAATAGAACAACATATGAAGTGGAAAAGACATATATGTGAATTGGTCAAGCGTATCAGAAAGTGGGTATACATATTCATAAGATAAAGAAATAAACTAAAAAGAGTATACTACGCACTAATCCAGTCGTTAATTCAATACGGAATTATTGGATGGGGGGGGTCATACAATAAGATTTTGACCCCGATCAAAGTGGTCCAGAAGCTAATCCTCAAAGTAATCCTCAAGAAACCCTCCACGTATCCAACAGAAACGCTATTTACAGATTTCGGGGTGCCCCGAGTAGAAGATATATTCAAGAAAAATGCAATTATCCAAATTTATAAAGATATTATAATCAAAAATTTGAAACCTACTTATCTAAAAGATATCAATACAATATCAAAATTCCAAAATGTAATACCAAACAAATGCAAAATAACTATAAATATTTAGGAATAAAGTATTTCAACAACCTTCCAATTGAAATAAAGAAATTAAAGGATATTAACATACTTAAACTAAAACTAAAGTTACTCTTTCAGAAATAATCAACTAAATAATTACCTGTTTTTCCCTTCATTGATATTCATTGATATTTATTATCAGTTCATACTCATCTCCACTGTATTTAGATTTTGTCTCTTTATAAATTGTTCCTATCATATATATACTTACTTATAGCATAATGATTCTATTTTTCTTATAATTAGTGTAACTCTCTCACCAACCACAAGAACCAGTTCCTTCATTGGTGAGATTGCGAACATAAATATATTTTGTAATGTAAATATATTCTTTATGTACTCATATTATATCCTGTAACCACTTTATATATATTAAAAAAATATATATATATATATATATTTATATATAAAATAATGTATTCTCCCAAGTCATATTTTATGCATCAACTGTGTTTTATGGAAACGCTGAAATTTGAACTTGTCAGCCGTCGTGTTTTCATGGGAAACACAAAATGCTAATTTGAAATTAAACCAACGAGATGTTCACAAGTTCCCAGATGATCCGTGTTTTTGGTTGTTGTGATTTTCATCAGAGGATTACGCTAACACAGTCTGATTGGAAAACGTGGTTATGAACCTAGGGTTGAAATAGTATGCAGAATTTTACTGCAAAATGGTGATAAGAGGGGTGCATTATCAATGTTTTAGGCAGTTTATAGAGCTATAGGTTTGTAGTACTGTCCATACTGTAAGCCTCTACATTGCAAGAGCATTGACCACATGGAATAATATACATTTTAGAGCACTGCTACAAATAATACAGTTTAAAACTGAAGTTCAAATGTATCCGGGCATTTTTCTCTAATCAACGGACGTGCGGACCATCTCTAGATTGAGTTACCGAAGAAAACAAATCTGCTTGCCCGTCTCCATACATATTCCGTGCTTCGAAAATTTTGTTTATCTTTTATTTGTTTCCAAAATAGATGACCGGCTCTGTACCAATGCAAAATTAAATGCATTTACAAATATTTCTCTTAGTTCGGTAATTTAGAACAAATGTCACAAATTAAGGGACCGAAGATTGGACTATTGTTGATTAGATGATTAGATCTGCCTACCTCGACCCGGTATTCCCCGGTAAAAGAAGACTTCGTGTTCATCTCATTAGTAACTGATGTCAGCTTACTGTATATCAGTGTACATTCACTAATAAAACTAACATTATTTTTAAAGATAAGCTGTCAGAATAGCACCGGGTTACACAATTTCAAAAAATAAATGCGGAAACGGAAAAAGAGGTAAATAATTACCTAGTCAATTTTTATTTTATTTGCAATCCATCAACACGATTCATAAGATCTAGGAAATTTATACTTTCGGCATCGGATATTTATTTATTGAGACTACTGTTTTCGAGAGAAACGAAAAAAGTTATATAAATTTCAACTTAAGAAAATTTAGAGTCGAAGCGAGCTTTTCTTATCGAGCGTCTTCCCAGTATTTTATCTTACACTTATGCGTGAGTAGTAATTTTTGCAGGGACAATGACCAAGTTACGGGGCTCTCGACTCCTTTGACCGAGTTCCAGAAGCAATTGGTCTGACCAGGAGCACAGAGGGACACAGAGAGGTTTAGTTCTCAGCTCACTGCGGTTTTCAGTAGTTTGAAAGTTCCCTCAGAAGTTTGTGGTACCGAATGAGTGCGGCTCAGAGGCTTGTGGCCGCTTTGCTGAACACGGACGAAACAGGGTTCGATTCAAAAAACATGCAAATGTACTAAAACTTATCGGAATAGATAAACTTCTTGTTTCGGCAAGGATCGCTCGGATGACGCATTTGAATACCACTCGTTAGTCAATGTGCAGTGAACTAAGAACTTCGTGCGGCTTTTAAAGGGTTAGGAGCTACATCAATTGACTGATGCACACTAATTGTGGTTTATGCGCAACTGTAGGTAACAACTTTTAATTTCAGGAAAATAATTGGGAGTTATTTAATGGCTATTCTAATAGCTACACTTTCTTATCTTATTTTAATAAATTATTACTCGTTCATTTATTACCTCATTTTTTTTCAATTTTAAGCGAAAAATTATAAAACTTGATTAATGAGACCTTTACGACTTCATGCAAAATACGCCTTTGGGAATAATAAAACTAAAAACAACGCAAAATAATCCAATTTCTTTCTAAACTCGTAACCGAGATAAATAAAAACAACGCCCATCGATACTGCACCATTAATCATCCCTTAAATTTGTTTATAAATATTTTAAGAAGAAGCCTTATAAAATGCTTTGAGGCAAAACAATGAACAAGAAGTAGCTGGCATTAATTTTGAAATTTCATCCAACGTTTCTGGGTTTTATCAGATAATACCGTCGCTTGTTAACCCTCCACAGTCCACAAGCCTCGGATATAAAATTCTAAATAAAAACTTTCCTTTTAAACATTTCAAGGGGAGGGAAAACAACGGAATGGATGCGAAAATAAATAAACTCACGTAAATTCATTGTGGAAGACGGCCAGTAGGAGAAAAAGAGTGTAGGGGAGGGGGAGCGGAGGCGAGTGGTAGGAGGGAGGGGGGTTCTTCGCGGGACTTTATAATGTAGGGGTGTGGGTTCGGTGGATGCTAATTAAAGTATCCTGATCCGTGATTACAGTATCATCGTCTCGAGATTAGATTAATTTCATTATGTATCCCCGTAATACGGGTTTTTTTAAATTTAATTTACAGGGACTTACTAAAATAAATTGTAAAACGGAATAACAAATGATTAGTTAAAGAGACCCATTAAGATTATGTGATTTTAATTATATATGTCAGATTTTTAAACGCTGAAGGTTTATTTTTAACCCACATAATATTATAGATCATTACGTCTTACAGAGCTCCAGGATGACCTGGACTCTTTGGTCAGTTTTTTTTTGTTAAATCAAATCAAATTATCTCTGGTCAGTGTATATTGTTTAAAAAATTACCTTCTTTTGAATACAGATAAATATAACATCAAATCTTATTCTCAAAAGAAAAATACAACATCCCTGCATAGTTATCTGTTCAATAGAGTAAATGTTATTAGATACCTTTGAGTTCTATTAGACAGTAAACTTCTCTTTCATTCTAACGACGAGCATATCACGTCGAAGGATTTGAAAATTATAGGATTTATACTTCAAGTAAGTTCAATTTAAAAAATCCTACGTCAGAAGCCACCTAGAGTATGTTTCAACAGTGTAGAACCCTCACTGTTCTTCATATAAATCAAACTTAGAAAGAGTTAAGAAAAAGTTTTTGAAATATGTTTCTTATCGCATGCGAAATTATGAAAACGATGTCTCCATAAACCTTAAAACTCTTGACTAACGCCGAGATATAACAGACCTAGTAATAATGCTTTATAAGATAATTCATAATATTATTGATAGCCCGTACCTATTAAAAAATATTAATTTCAGATCTCCGTTAAGAGTTATCGATCTTCGGACACATTTTATATTCCTAGAAATATTTGAAAATGTATTTGTAAGAAGAAGTTGTAACAAATTTACTAGATTATGCTCAGACAATTATTTGTTTAACACGAACCTCACTAAGTTCAAAACGTACTAATTCAAGAAAAATTTCATTCGATCGAATATATCGGAAAACTTATTACTCAAAATTCCTTATTTTTTTTCCTGTTTTGCTCTCTCAGTTCGAATTGAAAAAATAATAGCAGAATAACAGCACAATTGAATAGAAGGAGTTTTACTTGAATAACATCACTTTCTCTCATTGTCATTATTGATTCCCATCCATGTTAATGTGAGCCTAGAACGTATTGTATATTTAAGTATTTGCATTTTATCCGAACTGTTTAATTATATTGTTATGTATATATAAATAGATTTTTAAGGTACCTTAATTTCCGCTCTTTTCGATCTCATATCAGTAATGAAGACTCTGCAAAGTTCTTCAATATACAGACGTTAACTTTCCGAAGAAATATAGCAGATTCGGTAATGTTATTCAAAATTACACACAATTTAATCGACAGTCCTGATCAATGAATTTTTAAAGGCGTATAAATCTCAAACATTATACTCCATTTTACGGCCATAATCTGCCTGCGCTTATTTTTGGGTTTACCAAAGTTCTTCGGCTAAGTTCTCTTTAGAAACAAAGAATGACGCAAACCTGACAGAAACGAATGAAAGATTATCACTGTATTACTATTGCAAAAATCCAAAATCATTACAGAACTGAAATAATATAAGTACGAAAGATGACCACTCAGAATGAACTGTGCTATTGTGCATATTTACAGACTCAAAAATAATATGTGAACTAGATGAGAGCTTATTAGAAACCCAGAAAAGGCCGCAGAAACTCAACAAGTTTTGCAGGATTAAACATATTAGTCAAGCAGTTTGAACAAATTGATTTAAATAGTACTAATAACTAGAACAAGATGCGAATGAAAAGCGAAAAACCTAAAATATTATCGTGATTTACGTCATGTCGATTTCGCCAAAGATCCCCTGAATGCAAATCATCACCCAATCTGGAGACACAAGACTGAGTACTGTTTTTTTTTTAAATCGTCTGTAATACACCTTACGTATTCTATCGCACGTATGTCATCATGAATTGACCCAGTGGTTTTATTTTTATATTAAAAGATACCCAATTAATTCAAAACAACAAAACTGTACCTACTACACGAGTACGTATTGTGGGTATGTCAATAAAATTAGACTTTATAAGTTTATATGTATATATTTTATTAGGTATGTTATTGAAATTGGCCATAAAATATTTTAATGCTAACATAAAACACAATATATAAGAAAAAGCATAAAACTATGCTTGTATGCTTGTGGAAGAAAATAATAATATTAAATTTTATCGGAAAAACTTTAAATTTTTTTTAAGGTTAAACTCATTTTATATTAATAATAAATGATAATACTTTTAATAAAATGACGACAAATAATTAGGTCCCATGTCCCAGGTCGAGTTGGTTAAGGCGTTATCCTGTTAGACAGAGATCCTGGGTAATGTTCCGGTTACGTCCGACACCTTTTTATTATTTTTGTCTTGTTCTGTTTCATTTTTCGTTTAGATTTATTAGTATTATCTTCTTCTTCAATGACTTAATATTTCTATTTATTTCTGTATCTGAAAGATGATTATATAAACAAATAAATTGTACTTAATTTAACTATTTAAAACTACCGTATACGGGTGCTTCTTAGACCTAAGGAAAGCCTTCGACAGGGTCTGTCATAAAAAATTATGGGAGAAATCGAAAGCTAGGAATATACCTACCATATATATAAACACATTATCCCGATGGCAATCCCAGCAGGAAAATGTTGTACAGTGGGCAAGTACATACTTCCAGCCGATATACTTGCGGTCAGGAGTAAGGCAAAGAGGGTGTCCCCCATTCTGTTTAATGTATACATGGACGAGTTGTCAATTCGCCTGGACATTAGAGCGGGCTGTTGTATTAACAATGTATGCATAAACCACATAAGCTACGCGGATGAAATGATCCTCCTAGCTCCGTCGATCAAGGGATTAAGCTTACTGCTAAATATTTGTGAAGAATATGAAATACAGCACTAATATTATGTGCAACCCGAAGAAGACGGAATTGATTGCGTTACACCACGGGAAAAAAATCCAGATACAAGTAAGATGTCCCCCTGGGTACATTATTAATAAATACCTGTCGGATGATGGCGATATCGAACTACAGAGGAGAGGCCTAAGAATAGTGTCCAATATGATTGCCCGCAGATTTCGCAAATTCAATTCAGTACTGTTCAAAAAACATTGTTCAACGCTTTCTGGACCGGCCGCAGCCTACCAACACCAAGCGCCACTCCTAAGTAAGCGTTGGGCCCAAGCTCACTCAAGACCACGCCCTACATACCCGTAGTTATCCTTTATCTATTTTTGAAAAATTGTCTTTATCTATTTTTGCACTCAATACTCAATTTGTACAAAAATATTTTTATCTATATGGGACGTGTGGGATTGAACTAACTTCTTCACATCCTGGAATAAAAATTATTATTATTATTATTAACAAAAATGAAAATCTACACCAATTCAAGTAGCCATGATGGAAATGTATTTTAAAAACAATCTGCTATTTCCAAAGTCAAGAAGAAAACTAGTAAAGACAGTAGGGTATATGTATGCTGTAGGGTATTGGGGTCCGAGCTCATTGATACGGATCATAAGTCTGGCTTCCCTCGAGCAAGGGGCAGAGACCGCCCGTAATGGAGGCTGCGCGCCGCGACGGCGGTCAGCGATGTCTTTTCTAAAACCCGCTCTTAATACCTACTCTTCCGGACGCCCCGAATAGGGTGCTTACAAAATAAAGTATTGAACAAATTTTTTAGACATTCGCTGAGTAGATAATATTATTGTTTAGTTTTTTTGGTGATGGCATCAGCCCCAACCCGTCTTACATTAAAAAGGAACTCCAGGCCAAATTTAATTTTTTTTAAAGAATCAACTTCTAACTTAAATACCAGTATATTTTTTATTGTTAAAGTTAGTTTTATTATTTTAAAACAAATAAAACACCCTTAGGTTATAACGGCTGAATCTGTCATCACAACCGGCCTACGTGAGTCATCTATCTATGGTCTACAACAACAGAACCCTTTTAAGGAGAAAATGCGGGGATTCTTACCCTTCGTGGCAGCCGGACGCTTCCTCCAACCGTTCTGTATTTTCAGGGGAAATGTGGCAACATCCCTTTGAAATTATTTATAAAATTAACTATTATTCAACTTTAAAAAAAAAAACTTAACAACCAGTTATTAAAATTTTATAGTAATGTGATTTGAGTGCAGTTTGTTAAAAGTGAATAATCGTAAATTTTGATGAGCGTGGATCGGTAAATGCACCCCAGATGCTTCTCGGTAACTCTGAAGGCCCTAGCAAGTGTTTCGCTACGCCCAGGGTTATTTATTATCCCGACCGTCGGTTTTTATTGGCAGAATGCAACACTTCAACAATGACCAGGAACAGGATTATATGGAGATGAATGATGGACTCGCCGAATGTCACAGCGGTGCTGCCAAGGTCTCTTATCTATGTGAGGACATTGTGTCAGCGCTTTATTAGCAGCAGACACATACCTGGACGGATGACGAACTTCGTGCTGCCACTCTCGGTGGAAGCGGTGCACTCTCTCGCTGCAGCAGCTGGTCCAGTTTCTTCACCACCTTAGATTCTTGCTGCAGAGTCTCCATCTTCTATCTTCGTGTCACCTGTCCCTGTACTTCATTTTACTTAACCTAACTTCACTTTATTTGTGTAATATATTTTTTTTGTAATACCTGCATCAACTGTAAAGCGCCCCTGAGGTGTTATCTCACAAAAACGGCGCTATACAAATTGTCCAATAAATAGATAAATAATTTCTGCGCATTTCTCGATCATCCAACCATATTGCAAAACAATATTTACAATAATCGTGAGAACGCACTATATTTCGTTTTTATAAGTAGCAAATATTAAAAATATTTTTAAAGCCTTAATGAAAGAGAAAATCCAAATATTACTACGTAATAAAAAGTAATGCTAATTACAATCGAATTTTGTTTCCTTTTGTAGATAATGGAACTTGTGGGGATTTTGTATGGAATTTGATGGTAATGGAATTTCTCTCTTGGTAGTTCAGAACGTATGTATTGGCAACTCTGGACCATATTTTACTGTCGGTTTTAAAACACCGGTAAATTGTTTATCGGGTGCGGTCATGGATTTTAAACTTTTATTCAATACTTTAATATTGTTGTCGAGATGCTAACATTTTACCTAGGATTATTTAAATTTAAAAGCGGGTAATCTTAAGAAACGTAATAAAAACGACTTGACTCCCATATAAAATACAGCGTAGGTTGAAATAAAAAGTCGTGCCAAAAAAGGAAACATGATTTTAATTATTAAAAAAAGCTATAAGGATGAAAACAATTTTTAGGGGTATTAAAGTTAGAAGGTCTTTATTGTTTTTTTCTTAAATGGACTCTAGTTCTTCATTTAGTACGTAAGGGTTATAAACAATGGTTGCAAAAATAATTTCTTAGAAAGGATAAAAAAAAATATCAATCAAATAATTATCTAATGAATGTCACATTTATTGCAAGTTTCGTAAGAACCCATCCATCACCGTGACTGTTGATTTTAGTTAAGCGTTTTCATTACAATAAAAAGTGGTTCAGACTGGCAGACAGAGTTTAAATAAATTTACCTAAATCAACATAATTGCAAAAAAAACTTTGTTTTACCTCAATGGGTATTCCAAAAATTATGTTGAACTACAACACTTTGTTAAAATTTATGAATAAGCTCAAATTGTCAGACAGAAGAATATTCACAGACTTGGTGTTTCTATATAAAATTCTAAATTATTTAGTTGATAGTCCGGTATTGCTAGAATTGATAAGCTTCCGGATTCCACAACGTAATACTAGAAGTCAGAATTTATTTCAGTGCAGAAATTTTGGTACTAACTACCATATGTATGCCTCTTTGCCCAGATTATTAATGGAGGGAAACAATTATACCAACAGCATAAATTGAGTGTCAGCGGACACTCAATTTATCTAACAAATATAAAAAGTTGTTAATGAAGCAATTCAGTTATGTACAATAAATAATGAAGGTATATTTCTTAATATTCACATGTAAAAGCCCAGAAAAGGGCCGTTAATTAATAAATAAACACTAAAAATATCAGTACCTAACACAAAATAGGTTTTTAATGAATTGAGAAGGTTTTTTTTTAACTTCTTTATTATAAATTTTGCATTATTAAACTAATTGACATAATAAATATAGATATAAAGTTAATTTTCATTTAACTATAATGTCACGTAATTATAAGCCATGAACTGATTGCTTTCTTCGACAAAATATTTTATTAATTTACTAAAAGATGGAAGATTTTACATGATCGTCCAGTAGCAACCATCAGAGTATTTCCTCGCTTAAAAGTTCTCAAGGCTAAAGCCCCTGCGTCATCTACGAAGGCTTAAAAGGCTTGCTGTGTAACTTTACTTAAAACCTTGTTGCACCACGTTAAATGTAGGTACTATTGCCATAAGCGAACTTCATTTCTGAGTGGTGGGTTATATTCTGTTTGCTTACTTAATGAGGAGTTTGCGAAACATGAATTAAAAATAGGCCATAATACAAGGATGGCTTTCAAATAACAGCAACTTAGTTGACGCTCATTATGTCAAATAATTTTGTCACAAAAGAATATTATATATATAGGGACTACTTGACTTACTTTAACCAGTGATTCTTCACATAATTTAGACTAAAAAAAATTACGGTATCCGGTAACTTACTCGATTTTTTTTTAAAATTATTATTTTTTTTAAAAACCCAAACAACAAAAAATTCTCAAATAATGTGTCATCACTTTTCACTCAGCCCAGAAATTGCTCAACCCCTCACCCAACCTTAACTCTACGATACATTCTGATTTTTATGATTTCAGTTAAAAAATATATATTTCATTTACATTTTTTACTCAAAATAATTTCAGGAACCACTGGATAAAGTAAGTCAAGTACGTCCCTTAACACCCTCTGTAGTTGCTTGCAAGATGCTGTATTAATAAAGTAAACAGGCAAAGTGTTTGAATAATATACGCAATCTGGCGATGCAATAAAACTAAGATGTATATCCTAGATATTTATACCGAGTAAGCCTTAAGTAGGTGTCTCTCCACCGAGTCAACTAAGACTCTAGTTAATGCTTCTCTAATCTACTGACTGGATTACTGCAATAGTTTATACGCTGGTCTGTTTAATGTCCATTTGAGCACATTGCAAGGGCTGTTGTTACTATAGTAGCTCAGGTAACATCACTAATTGTCATAGGTTTCAGTGTAAAATGTGTTTTGCGATTCTTGGAATTAGAGCATTATTCCTAAGCGAGTCGTGGACTTATTCATATTAATTTGATGCAAATGCTGGTTGCTTTTTTAAATCGACACTGGGGTTTGCTCTAGGCTCAAATTTGATTGTTCCTATTATATCGGGGATTATTAAAAATAAAAGACTGTTGACTCAGACCTATGACGTTTATTGACACCCGCACAATCGTTATAATCTCCCACGTGACGCATCAGGACTGCCAACATGGCCATACATAACATCCTTTCCTCCTTTATTTTTTTTTTTATTTTCAAACAATTTACAATACCAAATAAAACTTAAACATAATCACTATGACTAAATCTGACAGGAGGTTTCACCAATCTGCCAGCCCTAGTTACTACATCAGTTTTCCCACTAGTGCTGGGTAAAGGCTCACTAACATTTTTATTTTCTTGACTTCCCAAGTCATACCATTTATCGGGATTTTCATAATTTGATTTTAACTTAATGCAACTTTTTTTATTTGGTTAACATGGACCTTTTTTACCTCTCCTCCGATTAAAAGAATTAAATACACCCATGAACTTAATTTTAACTTAATAGTTCCCTGAACCCATTTCATAGGACCTTTCAAATGTCTTAAGTATACCAATACATTATCATTTTCCTCATACTCTGTCAATGCATTTTTACTTGATTGCTTACTTTTATTTACATTATTTTCTTCTGTCAAAACATGAAGAGGTGTACGTGGCTCATACGAAAATATTTTAGCCATAGGAGACAAACCCGTGACAGAAGTAGGGGTGGAACGATAAGTATACAAACAATCTATTAGACGTTGAGCTGGTGACAAAAATTTAGAATTTTTTGAAAACATAAATTTAATTAAAATCTTTTTGAATGTTTGAACAGATCGTTCTGCTAATCCATTTGACTCGGGATTATATGGTGGAGAAAATAATAATTTAATAGATTTTTCTTTACAAAAAATAAAAAATTCTTTACATGAAAATGGAGGACCGTTATCACAAACAATAGTTTTCGGAAACGCAAATCTGGAAAAAAATTCACTTAATTTTGATAACAAATCCGAATATTTAGTATTTTTCATGTAAAAACATTCTATCCACTTTGAATATGAATCACAAACTAACAAGTATTTGGAACCTTTTAAGTCAAAAAAATCCAAATGGACTCTTTCCCATGGACTTTCAGCAATAGGCCAATTATGACGCACATTTTTGTTAGCTTTTTGTACCGACTGACACATTTCACATCTAGAAATAATATCTTCAATATCTTGATTCATACCTAACCACCAAACATAAGAACGAGCAAGAATTTTTGATCTGACTATACCAGGATGACCATAATGTATTAAATTTAAGACTTTAGACTTAACGGCCCTCGCTACTAAATGTTTCTAGCGCGAATTCGAATATCTAACTCGCTGCACCTGGCAGCTGGCCGGTGCGTTCCATTCAATACAAGACACGCACAGAGCAAAACAAATTATTATTAATTAAAGATATTGTGATTATGAAAATTATGTTAAAATATATTTTAGAATGTAATGCAATATTACAATAGCTTGATTCATGGAGGAGGTTCTCAGTAACAACATATAATATCACTTTTTATTTGGATTTTTTTTTGATAAATACAATTATAAAAAGTTACAAAAGGCTTCCCTTTGTTCCAGACTGGTTTCGCAGTGCGGCGGGGCACTTTTAAAACAAAATTGTATAGTTTAATTTGAGGTCACGGGTTCAAAAGCCGGCGAGGACAAAACAAATTTAATTTAATTTATATAAGTATGCCATATTATAGAATTAAAATAAATTTTATATAGTTACATATAATGAATCTGTACCTCGTTCAAAAGTGGAAGATACGTTCAGTATTACCCTGGTGAGAGACCATAATTCAGGATTGAAAGTTGCTTGAGAACGGCGTAGATATGTTTAGTGACTAGATCTGAATAGCCTGGAACTTTCCAACCCCCCATCTTCCCTATCTCCAAAAATGTAGACCACATACCCAAGGAATATAAATGAAATTTCTTTTGAAGACACTTCAATGAAAATGTTATTGATCTTCTTAAAAATTCTTACATGTTTTGGTTTTAGCTGAAACCAATTTTACTTTACTTCTTTTCGGTATTATGCACTTTGAATTACTCAGGATTTATAATAGGCATGCAGGGATTATGTCCAGGATCAATTAATTCGGGTAGCATGCAAAAATTGTAAAAGCGATTCAGCTGTTCAACCATATTAGTCTGCCGAAATTCGTCATCCCGTAAAATTTTTTCGATTTTTATCCGAGTTCAGTCCATACAACAAACATACAAATAGCTTTTTTTGTTACAAGTAATTGGCTCTGAACCTGGTAAAACCAATCGTGAGATGTATTTACCAGAATTTCTCCATTTTTGCTAACATAATTTTTTTGGATTTTACTGCTTCTTATATGAGCATGCTGCGTGCTGCGAAAGGACATTTAATTTCAATCACGGTGTATTCAGAAGAAATTCCATCTGGTGTCGCACCCATATACGGATACTCTTCATGTATGAAAAGACCACACTTTTCTATGGTAATGCTTTCTAGTTCTGCAAGCTCCTTCAGGACATTGTATTCATGTTTGACTTTGACTTTGGACAATACCCTCAACACTACATCACTTGTTCCTGTATTCTCTCTGAAACCAAACTGATTGCTAGAGAGTATATTATATGTTTCTAAGAATGATACCAATCTCGACATAGCTAATCTCTCTATTACTTTTGAAAGAGTATTGAGTAAGAATATAGGTCTGTAATTATTAACATCTAGACGATCTCCATATTTAAAAAGGGGAATTACTTTAGCTTTCTTACAATGAGAAGGGAACATCCCACTCTCGAAGCTAATACAGTGTTTTCCAATAAGAGGTGTTATTTTGAATAGCCCGCTATTTCGGTAGATGTTACTTTTAAAGCTGTCATTTTTTGACATTTTACAAGTAGAAACAACGCCATTAATAAAAATGGAACGATACACGCTTCAACAACGCATTGAACTTATTAAAATTCACTTGAGTGAATCAAATGCAAATCATTTTGAGTGATGAGGCCCATTTCCACCTCGGTGGCTTCGTCAACAAGCAAAATCGTCGCATCTGGGGCTCGAAAAACCCAAGAGTTATTGTTAAAAAGCCTCTTTACCCTCAACGTGTGACTGTTTGGTGCGGTTTATGGTCCGGCGGAGTCATTGGACCTTACTTTTTTGAAAATGAGGCTGGAACAACAGTTACTGTGAATGGACTGCGCTACCGAAAAAAAAATGAATGATGTTTTATGGCCGGAATTGGATGGTATTAATTTGGACAGCGTTAAATTTCAACAAGACGGCGCTACGTGCCACACAAGCAACGAAACCATTGATATTTTACGATTAAATATCAAAATTACACCTCTTATTGGAAAACTCCTGTATTTACAAGGTGAGATATGAGACAAGCTAATTCGGATACATGCATTTTATACACCATACCACTTAAAGAATCAATACCGCACGAGAAAAACATTTTTAAATCATTTATCACATTTTTGACTTCAGAAATGCTAGTTGGTTTAAAATAAAAATTGTCCCCTGTAACGTGAAGTTCAGATTTAAAATCATTCACCAGACACATCTCAATAGTTTTATTAGCACTGCACAAATTACTAGCGAAGCTTGGACCAATGTCACTGAAGAAGTAATTTATATGATTAGTAATTATATTTGGACTCTCTTCTATTGAAGTAATAATACTATTAATTTTAAATTTTTTAAGGTAGTTTGTTTCTTTAGTTGTTTAGTGACTAGATCTGAATAGCCAGGAACTTTCCAACCCTCCTTTTCCCTATTTCTAAAAACGTGGACTACATACATTAGGAATATAAATGAAATTTCTTCTGAAGACACTTCAATGAAATAAAATGTTATTGATTTCTTCGAAACAATTCCTTTTTACATGTTTTGGTTTTAGCTGAAACCAATTTTACTTTGTTTCTTTTCGCTATTATGCACTTTTCTAAATACTCAGGATTTCTAATAGGCATGCAGCGATTATGTCGAGGATCAATTAATTAAGGTAGCATGCAAAAATTGTAAAAGCGTTTCAGCTGTTCTACCATATTAGTTCGTAGTTAATTCAAAATTCGTCATCCCTTAAAATTTTTTCGATTTTTATTCCGAGTTCAGTCCATACAACAAACATACAAATATCTTTTTTTGTTACATGTAATTGGCCCTGAACCTGGTAAAACCAATCGTGGGTTGTATTTACCAGCATTTCTCCATTTTTGTTAAGTTTCCAAAAGGTATTTTTTTTGGATTTTACTGCTTCATATATGAGCATGCTGCGTGCTGCGAAAGGACATTTAATTTCAATCACGGTGTCTTCAGAAGAAATTCAATCTGGGGTCGCACCTATATAAGGATACTCTTCATTTATGAAAAGACCACACTTTTCTATGGTAATGCTTTCTAGTTCTGCAAGCTCCTTCAGGACATTGTATTCATGTTTTTGTCCGTTTTGAATTGAAGGAATATTTGATAAGGATTGCTGGTACAGTATATTTTTGAATAATGGAGCGCAACTGATATTTTGCCACCGTTTGCACACTTTTCCAAATCACGATGCCGTAATCATATTGCGGCGCATCTCGATCCACTTTCCACTAGATGCTTGAAGTACTGTCGCCCTTTCAATTGCTTGCCTATCTTTGGCTATGGTAAAAAGCCTTTCCAAAAAATCATCTTTAACTGCCTCATACGATGCTTGGTCCATATCAGGTTTTTCTGCATCGGGACCCTAATGCTGATTTTTTGCTGGAGCGAGCTGTAGGGTTTTTCTTTTCTTTTTTTACTTAGTACTTTTTGATAATTTTTCTGCAATATTTTTATTTCTAATTGCTTTATGAGTTTACCGGGACTATTACCGGTTGCAAATTTATGCAAAGAATAGTGTGAACGATTGGTGTTGAACGCCACTACTGCTGCAGCGCACCTTCCATTGTACATAGGACCGTTTTAAAGAATAGTTAATACGCTTTCCACCAACAAATTTAGCCACAACATTATTATAGCACTCCACAATATTGCTATCTACATCATGTATTAAAATTCGAGCATTAGATGCCAAAAGTCGAACGTGCTGCATGATTCTGGACATTATCAAGCTCGAAGTCATATTGGGTACGTAATTAGTGTCGCCAGTATCCCGTTTGCAAAAGTATGCCCGTTCCTTGCATAGTGAGTGGTCTCCAAATACATGTTTTGGACCATTCAATATATACAAATAAAACTGTTTTATTTTTTCCCTTGACTACAATTCATAGTCTTCCGGTACGTTATTGCACAACGTACAGTCGTTCTCAGGCGTAAAATACGGCTTGACACAATCTTCCTCAATGCTAAGGGATACTTCTAACAGTGATTTAAGTTTTTTGCAATAATTTCGAAGTAAGTGATTTCGGCATTCGATCTTTTCGACTGAAACATTTTTATACGATGTGCTTCTTTTATTTTATTGTAAGTGCTGGAATATTTTATATAGTTTTATATTTTAAAAACATCAAATGGTTTATTACTATATTTATTAAAAACCCGAAAAAAAGTTAACAATAAATTAATTCTTAATAATATAAAATTGTTTATTACCTAGAAACCCGAAAAAATGTTAACAATATATTAATTCTTAATAATATTAAATTGTTTATTACCTAGAAACCCAAAAAAATGTTAAAAATAAATTGATTCTTAATAATACTATTTGACACTACACAGCTTCGACGGAAATGCACAGATGAAACATAAAAAAGGCGACACACTATTATAGTCCCTACGCGCAACGCATAGAGTGGAATATTGTTGAAACGTCTCATGGAAGTGTAATAATTACGCGGAATTTCGAACTTTGAAAAAAGATCGACACGACGGACCGTAGGAAGCGTGCATTCACGGCCACCTCAAAGAGCCGAATGAGTAGGAGAATTCTTAGATGTTCATTATATAGTATTTAACGAAAATAAATTGTTAGTGAAAACATATATCTCGACAGAAAAATGTATTTATGATAGCCTAGCGTGGCTACATTATCGATATTTTGACGATTAATAACTTAGATTGTCGTTTGAATCTGACAATTCATGATTCTTCATACAACGATTGAGATCGCTAGTAAGGAAGGCCCTTAAGAGATTCTGGTATTACAATTCTGTCACCAAATAAAAGACATTTTCCCTTGACCGACAGTAAATTTCTGAACTTGAAATATTTTTTAATTTCTGGACTTGACAAGTTTTCAATCCAACCGATTGAAACATACTTAATGACTTTAGATAACATTTCATCTTTTTCAGAATGACTTTCAACTTCTGAAAATGGAATTAAGGGTGTTGACATGTATACAAAATTACATTCCTCTACATTAAATTGTTGTTCACTTGGCAAACGTGACATCACATCAGCTTGAGGAATTTTCAGTCCATTTTTAAAAACTAATTTATAATTGTACGCGGACAATATTATAGACCATCTTATGAGACGTGATGCAGCTAAAACGGGGACTTTTTTATCTTCCGCAAATAAAGACAACAATGGAGCATGATCAGTATATATAGTAAAATGACGACCAATTAAATATTTATGAAATTTCTTGATTCCAAAAATAACAGCAAGGGCTTCCTTGTGCAATTGGCTATAATTTCTTTGAGCTGAATTTAACGTTGCAGACTCAAAAGCTATAGGAAATTCTTGATTCTTTACGACATGACTTAAGACACATCCGACACCGTATGCACTGGAGTCGACTGTAAGACACAATGGTTTTGACGGATCAAATAAAACTAACATAGTTTTATCTGACAAGAGAGACTTACTATTTATAAATGCTTTTTCGCATTCATCAGACCAACACCATTCTACATTCTTTCTTAATAAATTATGGAGTGGTTCTAGTACAGTAGGACACATAGGAATAAAATTCCTATAAAAATTCAACATTGACAAATACGATTTTAGTTGAGTAACATTTTCTGGACACCCAGTAGACTTAATTTTCTCAACTTTCGACAAAGACGGACTTTTGCCTTGACCTGACAAAGTAAAACCTAAAAATTCAAAAGAAGATACAAAAAATTCACTTTTTGACACATTAATTTTTATATTAAACTCATTTAACTTTGACAAAACTTTTTCTAAAGTATTACAACACTCCGTTTCATCTTTACCACCTACACAAATATCATCAATGTATGCAGCACAGTTTTTTATGCCTCCCAAGACTGTATCAATGACCATTTGAAATGTGGCAGGAGCCGATGACAACCCAAAAGGTAAACGATTGTAAACATATAAACCATTACATGTATTAATTGTAAGTAATTCTTTACTAGAATCTGACACAGACAACTGTAAATATGCATTTGTTAAGTCTAATTTACAAAATACTTGACAACCTGAAAATTTATTAAAAATATCCTCTGGACGTGGAATAGGATATTGATCAATTCTCAATTGTGGATTGACTGTAGATTTTAAATCTGCACATAAACGTATTTTTCCATTTTGTTTTGGTACACAAACTATTGGAGAAGACCAAGTACTATATTTAACTTTAGAAATTATGCCTTCGCTTTCAAGACGATCTAGCTCTTGGCATACTTCTGCACGCAGTGCATAAGGGACCTCATATGCTTTGTGGAAAACAGGAGTTGAATTATTTTTTAAACTTAAATTTACCGAAAACTCTTTAATTGGTATGTCGTTATTCGTTTTAGAAAAAGAATTTAAATATTTTTGTGACAATTTTTCGACAATGTTTGATTTATTTTTTCCACTGACAGACACTGAATTTACAGTATTATCATTACCAATATTTGACATAAAAGAATTTATAAATGTATTTTCCCAAGACGGATTCAAAACATTTATCCAATTCCTACCAAGAATAGCTTCAGACGATAGATTTTTAATAACTAATACTGGTAAATCCACGACCAATTTAGAATCATCTTTTACACTTACTTTTGCAATAAAAAATCCAAAACAATATAAATTTTGACTATTTGCTGTAAACAAATTACCATAGAACTGACTTAATTTACAAGTTTTGAAAAATTTTATGTACATTTTGTGACTTATCAAGGTCGATGAACTCCCTGTGTCAATCATGAAGGACATTTTCCTACCGTTTACAAACAAATCAATATTAGCTGTTTCAGACACGGACATATTTAAAACATTTATATTACCCACACATTTTACATGATTAATAACAATTGATTTTACACTAGAACAAAATTTTGACGTATGACCGTATGTATTACACTTGTAACATATCCAATTCCTTGACGGACATGACTCAGGTTGATGACTGATAAAACACCTCTCGCATCTTTTTCTGGGATTTCCACGTGATGGAGATGAAAGACGACTTGATGACATTGAACTCCTTTGACCTTGTTGCGGACTAGTACTCCTTTGACGTGACGTTTTCGGCTTTACTTCGAAAACTCCCGATGAAAGATCTTCTTTGTGTAATATTTCTGCAGAACAACTTACTGTCTCCATATTCTTCACATTTTTTTTGCTTTTTCGAAACTCAGCGATTCATCTTCAGACAGTAATCTTATAGTCATGGCTTCATTTTTCACACCGCACACCAATTTATCCCTCAAGGCTTCATCCAGAAATGCTCCAAAATTACATGATATTGACAGACTTTTTATTTCTGAAATGTAATCATCAATTCCCTCGTTCGACTGTTGCTGACGATTATAAAATTTATATCTTTGGGCGATCGTACATTTTTTTTTTTCATATTTATTTTGAAGTGTTGTTACAATCTCGTTATAAGTTAACTCTTCAATATTTTTCGGATGAACTGTTTCTTTTAAAATTTTATATTTTTCCGCACCAATAATCATACAAAGATATCCAATTTTCTCTTTGTCCGTAATATTAATTACTTTTAAATAAATTTGAACACGTTCTAAAAACATTCCGAAGGTTTCACAACTCGACTCGTATTGGGGCACTGGCAAAGTACTCGTAGACATGTTAAAATGATTGAAAAAACAAAGACGAAATCACTGTTTTACACTGGACTTAATATTACTCGTTATTAATTTAACTTTTTCGATTATCCTCGTCGCCAATTATTATATCGGGGATTATTCAAAATAAAAGACTGTTGACTCAGACCTATGACGTTTATTGACACCCGCACAATCGTTATAATCTCCCACGTGACGCATCAGGACTGCCAACATGGCCATACATAACAGTTCCAAATTGATTCCGACGAATTCCTAACTGCAATATAATTTTTTTCTGTTCGATAACCCATGGATGTTAATTATAAAATGTCTAGGCTTGCTAAGATAAATTCAACCATAAGTCCATATAATACTCGGGGCCGCTCGCCGAATATTTTTTAACGCCACCTTTTCACTTACGTCATTAAGATTCCAACTTTATTCTAAGGTATTGTGCCTTAAATATAATCTATATATCTCTAATATGAAAACCGTGCATGAATTCCAACGGCATTTAGAAAAACTTTGAAAGAGTACCGAGAGCAGTTGGTTTCTGTCATGATGTAGATTGTAAAAAATCAACTCTGAACTGAATATGGTTTAATAATTCATATGACTACACCACACCAATAAATATCGCCTATGGCTATAGGGAAGGTATAGTGTAATAGTAAAAAAATGACCTGTTCTTCACTACGAAATAACACTGATTTTAAAAAAAAACTTAAAACTAAAATAAATAGATAATTGATGCATTTATTTATTACTTATATGATTTTAATCTACTTTTATACGTAATATTGAATAAAAAAACAATGAATTAAAACAAACAATTTCAAGCGCAAACAGATAATGAAATCAACCGGCTAATTTGTCAGGTCGTAAATCAATGATGCAAACTGTAGCAAATTCAGGTATAAAGCACCAACATAACACAGCTAAACGATGGCTTCCGGTGATAAAAGCGGAATTCCCTGACAACTAGCGCCACCCAGCACTAACTGCCGCCACCGCCGTCACGTGACTTCCGTTTATCACCCAATTTGCGCGCCAAACGGATAAGAATGTCGTTATGAGGTCATTGGCTCCAATGGAGTAATTAAACTCATTTTCAGTCACAAAATTAATTCGACCCTATCCGTGGTTATAGTTTTTTGGCGTTTGTAACGATATGAGCTCATATTTTACATAATTATTGTAATATATCTACGCTCACTTGCGTATGTTGCGGTGTAAAAACTACGCGGGTCGTTAGGTCGGAATAGTGAAAACTTGACGTATTACCACAGCAAGCGTAGGGTGACTTAACTGTAACGTTGTGCGTAAGAATCTTATAAGTAAGATTGACGTTGAAAAACACTAATGTAGAAATATTTATTATTTTTATTCCATAATATTTTATATCCATTTTCTTGCCGACGAATTTCTATTTTTTAAGCAGTAATTATTCTGGTTGTGATCTGCAAAACTTTTGGGCAAGGTAGGTACGAATTGTTAAAAACTTCTTATGACAATACAGATCTGAATACAAAATCACATCCCATGTTATATCATTTGTTTACAGATATCTCACAAATTTCATGGCAATGAAAACAAGCAATATAAAAATTTTGGCTGTGTAAATTCAAAATGCTTTCTTTGTGGAACAATCCATAAAAATGAGAAAAACAACAATAAATATGTGTGACTATTATTACGTTTGATAGCTGTTTTGCCTTTTGGAGACTTTCTTAAAGTGTGGTGAAGCTACATACAGACAATATATCTATTTATATTATCTCGCCGCGGTCATGCTCGCCAGTCAGTGGACCGCTTTTCCTAGTGGAGAAGTAGTCTTCACGACGAAAAAACGAGCAAGCAGAGTAGTAAAATACGACGTACGTGCTGTCACTAGGTTGTCCTTCATTATCGTATGTGTCTCTGTATTCGCTGTCTCAATTTATTTAATTTAATGTTTAACGTTTTCGGGCAACAAAAACATTGTGAATAATTGTATTTATTGAAATAGTAGGTGATTTTTGAGTACTTGCGAATGGAAAGAACTCCATCAGATTCGGTTTTTGCTCAATAATGATTTGTGCAGATCTCAAAAGCACAGGAAGGCATTTTCACAAAAAAGAGCCATGAGTTACGTGTTTGCGGAAGCATGTCTGATGTCAATATACTTATGTAGGTACTATACTTAACGTAGTAAATCACAAGTTTGTCCACTGGACATAGTTTAGTGAAACCATGCGCGTCGTGGTAGTAACCTATTTTCTTTTTCATCTAATCCAATCCTAGTTAATTTTGGTGTAGCCGTTAATTATCGGATACCAAGAACTATTGATCTTAGCCCCGTTGTCTTCATTGGATCTAACTAAAATAAACTTTATATATCAATAACATTGGAGAATATAATATCCTCAAATTTCGAATTCGTTTCATAGGCGTACAATATTTTAACGTTGAAGAAGACTTGTTTTAATAATATGACATGTATTGTCTTGTGACTGGCCTGCCAGGAACATGGATCAAAATTAAAAATAGCAGTCATTAATTTGGGTTATTTCACAATTCTCTTATATAAAATATAGGTATTGATAATTAAAAATATTGATATATATTAAATTAGCTCCACATAGAAAGCCCTGAGGAAAAAAATTCCTCAGGGCCTACATAATTTTTGAGGATGCGGAGGGTGTTTTAGGGAAGGGAAGGCGAGAAAATTCTCGGGAAGGAAAAAGGTATGAGGGTCAATGTTTCCAGGAGTGACATATGAATTCATTCAAAATACACAATTTAAAATAGGGAATGTCACACATTGCATTAGGTTATCATAAAGACATCAAACATTATAGACCAATTACAATTCTTAACACTATATATAAAATCTAAGAAACAAGAATCAATTCATCAATTACCTAGAATCAAACAAACTATTATCACAGAAACAATTTGGGTTCAGAAAAAATCTACGAACATCGAACGCCATAACCTGAGTAATTGAATATATTAAAAATTCTCTAGAATCATATCTCTAGGCATATTACTCGACCTAACAAAAGCCTTCGACACAAATCACTCACATTTTTTTAAAATAGTAAATATAGGGATTACTGATAACGAATTGACATTTTTTAAAAGTAATATGGAAAACAGAAAGCAAACGGTAAAACTTAACAACATAACCAGCGAGTTTATTGATGTCAAATTTGGGGTGACTCAAGGAAGAATTTTAGGTCTAATTCTCTTCTTAATTTACATCAATGACGTTTGCCACATGTCAAGGCGAAAAGGCATCATCTAAGACATCAGAAGACACACTGAACAGAATAAAAAATGGCTAGATCACCACTCACTTACACTTAATGCTAATGAAACCAAACTCATCGCTTTCAAAATAAAAAATACAAAAAACTCGGAAGGAAACCAGAACATAAAAAAAATATTGCTCCCATCACTTAATTGGACATTGTAATAATTGTCCCCAATTGGAGAACGTTGACCATGTAACTTATCTATGTGTGAAAATTGATCAAAATTTAAAATAGACTAAGCACATTAATTATCTAAATAATAAAATTAAAGAAAAAACTAATTTATTGCTTCCATCAGGAATGTTCTCAGTAAAAAATACTTAATAAAGATCTACATGGCTCTTTGCCAATCGCTCTTAGAATGCGATATTATCGGATAGGGAAGTGCAAATGACAATATCCTCAAATCACTCTTTATAATGACAATTATTCTGAAAGTCCCTCTATGAACTAGCACTGACAAAATCTTCAAAAACTTAAACAACTCTTTTCTAAAACAATACTTCTTTACATTAATAAATACAAAAAAAAAGAAATATCAACTAACATATATATTAGAAACACTAGATCTCAGGGTCGAAAACATATCCAACAAACAACTACAAACACAACATTTGGGCAAAAAAACTTCCCACACTTAATTGTACTAAATTATACAGCAAAATCCCACTCTCATTCAAAACTCATAACAATAGTTTAACATTTAAATCTCAAATAAAAAGCTGGATACAAAACACGGGAAGATCAGAAATAGACAATATACTGAGACCAAATACAGACTGAAAACGAAACCACTCAGAACAACAACAAAAAACACCTGTAATATTTATAATTATTTAAAAAAAAACACTTTTAAATATATCAATAATTACTTTTTATTGTCCGTAATACTAAATTTTAATCAAATGTAAATGAAATCCTCATCACGAGAGATCCCAGTGAGGATATAATTATATCAATTTGTTAGAATTATATTCTTCCAACGCTGGTACAAGGCGATTGGGTCGAGAGAGTCCGGCTGGAGAAGTCTAATGGTATCCCTCAACTAGTCTCTCCCGATCCGGCCCGCCACAGAGTAGGTAAGAAAACGAATCCGTATCACCCCATGAACCCGGGAACCCCTGCAGTCACCAAACGTAGCAAACCACTTGGGGTGACCTATGATAGGGGTGTTGGTTATCCAATAAATGGTTCGCGGGGCGGCGGTACCCATACCCGCCTCTCAATATAGTATATCTGCGGAAATTTCCTTAGTGGAAGATACACTATTGGCGTAAGACCATCATTATGAAATTGAAACGTTGCTTAAAATGGCTGTGACCTTGTTTGGTGACCGGATCTAAATAGCCAGGTTCTTCCCCATCTCCTTCCCTTTACCACTTCCTTCAGCTTCAAAACACAACCCAATTGGGGATGTCACTAGGACATTTGAACGGTTTTGCATATTTTTTAAAAATAAAAATAAAATTTTCCAATGCCAAGGGAGAACAGAATGAACCAAGAGTTAAGACGTCATAAATACGCGGAACACTAAGTTATCTCAATCATTCTTCTGTTTGCGAGTTTTTCTCCATTTTTAAATAAGGCTTATCGTTTCTCCCCTCTGATTTATCGTTTCCTACTATTTTATTGAGAATCATTTTCCACTGGCTGCTTTTATAACACTTGACACGTAAAATAAACTACTGTGTGTGTATAGTTTAACTTATAATTTAATTGAATTTGTGTAATTTTTTTTTGTGACTCAAATAAATATTTGGCATAAAATACATCTACATATTTATTTGGTATTTGTCGTAAAATTAATTAATTTCAATGTGGGTAGTTAAATAATAATAATGTTTTTGCAAATTTGGCTTAATTATGTAGATTAAGTTGTAATTCAAGATGTAATTTTACGCTCTTGGTTATGTCTAACTAACAAAATAATATTTACGAGTGATGTAAGCAATATTTTAAAATAAGTAAAAAATTAAATTTTTATTATTTTCAGTTGATAAAATTAATTTGTGGCGCCGTTCTTACAATAGTTGTTGTTAGTTGGTTATTTCTTTTTATGTGTAATTGCGCGAAAGTCTCCCAACCAGGTGTATTTTGGAGGGCTGAAGACAATAAGGTAGTGAAGGAGATGGAGAAAAGTAAGGTGGCGAAGTACTTAACTATTTAGGTTTGGTCACTAAACACGGCCAAAGCCATTTCAAGCAACTTTTCAATTCTGAATGGTGTTCTTACACCAGGGCGATACTGACCGAATTTTCCACTCCAGAAGTGTCGCATATATACTACATATTGTTTTATTTGAGTAAATTGTGAAATAACACAAATTAATCAAATAAAATTTACTTGCACACGCTGGGATTTGAACCCGCGACCTCCAGTGTGCTAGTCGAGAGCCTTACATCTCAACCACAAATGCTGTCGAATAAAAGACTTTACTTTGCCAGTAGGTACTCGTACGTACGGAATACAGTTCTGCAATAAATTCCGTTGAATAAAAAAGCAACCCCTTCCGGTCCCAATAGCAAACCAATAAAGAAGCCTCTCGAGGTGCCCTTCGGAAGGCAGTTGCTCATTAGGAGTCGATTGTTATTCCAAGAGTCAAGCTGACTCTGAGTGGAGACCCTCCTCTGCACGCTGCGAGCTTTTAGCGGTCGAGTGGTCAGATGAAAAAACCTGGGAATATACCTACTACGAATGAACAAGTATTCAGTGGCTGCGCGTAGCAACAAATAAAGTATAAATCCCTGTAAACGAAATATAAAAATAAAAAATACCTTGTTATTTAGTTATTTAGTAGAAGTAGTAATTTGAAAGAGCGGTGTTTTGAGTTATACGAATTTTTATTTTTTTTATGCTTGGTCGCAAAATATCCTCACTCGATTTTGCACAAAAACTGCGCTGTACAAATCATCCAAATGTTTTTATTATTATGTACTTTGTTTGTCAATAGTAATAATATGTGTAATTAGATTATCCGAGTTCTTGAGAAGTATAGCGATTGATCGTTTATCAACGCGTATTCTGCTTATGATTACTTCACATATTTTAATTTTGTTATGACATAAGATGCGTATGGTGTTGACTTTTGCGCCTGATTTGCAAAACAGTTTATCCAATTACAGCAAATGAAACGTAGCAACCAAAATGAATTGACATGCAAAAGTACTCACTCGATTTCCTAAGGCAGTAATAATTTTTTTTTTTTTTTTAAGAAAGACAAACATTCCCGGGTTACGAATAACCCAACAATGTTTGAAAATCTCCTACTACCACCACAGAAAGCCGAAAATGTTGCTTGTGTTGTGATGGAGGACTTAGCCAGCCGAGGAATCGAACACGCGACGCTCGGGTGAGACCCAAGCCCTATGCCCACTCAACCACTGACCGGTCAATTACTTCATGTTCTTGAGGAGATTGTTTTTCCTGTTGAAAAATCCTGTTTTTTACTTCACAGATTTCAATTTTATGACGACTTGAAACACAATTTGAAAAAACGAGAGCATCTTCATGTAGGGTTATGACTTTTCGCCTAATTTGCAACAGTTAAAAACAATTCCAAAAAATGAAACGTAACAACTACAGAATAACAAATGTTTTAAATATGTCTGAATTTGCACTTAATTATAAAAATATCTTCTGAAATACGTTTTATTTCCTCAGTAGTTAGTATTGCAGGTGTTCTCATATTTCGGTGTTGGAAGTAAGTAATACAATGAAGAATAATAAATCGGTGAGAATAGAGCAAATAGCTATCTATAATCTTTTCATGTTTTTCTTTCTTTAATTAATGTTATCTTTATGTCTAAAATCAGGAGTGGAATTAAATTGGCTCCAGGAATATTTATGCAAGCACTAATTCTTCAGATGCAAGATGGTAATAACATCAGCATACCGCATACCTAATAAGAATGCTAATTTTAAGGCTACAATTTTAATTAACTTGGCGTTCCTTCAAAATGAAAACGCCATTTCTTGCAAGTTATTTATGCACGCTGCAATCTGAAAACATGTTTGCTTCAATTACGAGAATATTTTTCGTGCCCAAAATGTCAACATTCCAATTAGTTTGAGCCAGGCATATTGCAGTCTTTATGTTGATACTTGCTTTAGAATAGCAATACACAAACTTAAATCCATCATAATATAGTTGTTCAAGTAATTTTTAAATTGGGAGGCAGGTTTGGATACCGCCGCCCCGGGAACCATTTATTGGATAACTTACACCTCTGCCGTAGGTATTCCCAAGTGGCTCGCTACATTTTGTGACTTAGCAGGGTTGCCCGGGATTATGGGGCGAAGATTATCTGTGTCTGCCCACCAACTGTGGAGATTTAGAGAACTGGTAGCAGGAGATCTTTTTACCTCTCCAGCAGGACTTTCTGGACCCACCGTCTTGCACAGCAGTGGTAGGGTCACTTCTGTACACGCTGACCCCTAGATTCTTACCCTCCCATCATACCTTTTTCCTTCCCAGATCTTCCCTTCCCTCCTTTCCCTAAAAAATGTAATTCCACACAGCATCCCAAAATATGACATAAACCCTGAGGAAAGTAATTTACTCTCTTGTATGGGTTAGTGAAAAAAATGTTTGTCTATCTTGAAAGGCAATAACGCGTTCAAACATGTTGTAGATTTTGGGGTAGGTTTTGTACGCGTTAAGAATATCAACCCTCCTGTGGTTCTTGCTTTGTATGCAGCGAGTTAGCCTTGGCCAGCACCATCACAGATCGACTTCCGGCCGACACCTTCGTGTACTAAAGAGCAGAGGGACCGCACTAACACTTTCCCCTATCCGGAGGGGGTGGGAAGGGGGTCGAGAAAAAGGAAGAAGCAACTGACTTGAAGTAGCGTTATTATCACTCGTCTTGTCTGTAGTTTTCGCAGGTTTTTAGGGTGCAGGGCGGTCTCGTGAAAATGATCAATAAGCTAGAAATATAATATTATCTATTATATACACAATCTGACAAAAATTCTATTATACTTATGGATTTTCTGACTTTTCAAAAGCTTTCACGATGTAGGATCTGGCTTAGTGAACATTACAAATTGATGCTATCGGGAATTTCTAGATCAGATGTGAAGTTTTTAAATATAATTGTTAAAATAATAGAAACACGTCAAAAGTTTGTATTACTTTTATATTTTAACTTTATTTGATGGATTTATTCTCTAACAAATTTTAAAATAAAGGTACACCACAAAAAACAGTAATTTATTGGCTTTTACTATTTTTTCCTGTAAACTATTTCCAAATTCTTTTGTTGCCAAATTATATAATCATTAATATAAATTGGATAATCAACGAAGGAAGGACTCAAAGGAAGGACAACAACAACATACCAAAGGGAGAAGAAAAAACACAAATTGTCTCGAATAAGATTTTCACAGAAACAATTCGGCTACCAGGTAATGAGAGGATCTAATATCTCCAATGATTACGACCAGGTTTGCTTCGAAAAAGGAGAAAATATATTTTTGTACAAATAAGAGATGTTTTCAGGAGAACAATCGAAGGATAAAACTGCCTTTTTGTGGAAGCGACGGGGAAACAAGTGACAGACCAAATAATTGGTAGGATAAGCTTGATTACAATTTCGGATTTACTTTGTTCTCTTCGTCGAAAATGTAAGTAGAATAACGGACGATGATAGGGTGTTATTCTGCCAAAGCGTTGTTACCTCCAAACAAATATAAGCTTACATAATAAAAGCCCGCTAGATCGATATCGTAATAAATTGAACGACCTCATCCATCGAATTGCTGGATTTTACAGTTTATAATTCTTCTTGAGTATGTTACAATATTGGTCCACTGTTTTATTTCAAGTAAACCATTCGAACCAATAAATCTCATCTCAAATTAATACATATAATCGGTCAGTGGCTGAGTGAGCATCGCGTTTAGGTCCCAGCCAGGCGTAGTGTGTTCAATTCCTCGGCTGGCTAAATCCCCTATCATAACATAAGCAACATGTTCAGCTTACTGCGGAGATTCTCAAATATTGTCAGCTTATTTGTAAACCGGGAATGTTTGTCTTTGTTTAAAAAAATAATCTGATGGTATTATTAATTATAATTTTTTTGGTAAACTTATGTTTAAGACAAGATTTTTTTATGCATAGCACAAAGGGTAACAATTATTTTACAAGCAATAATTATTCGCCTGAAACACTCATCCACATTGAAAAATCTCCTGATAAAAGATACATGACGCCAACGGGACTCAAACCCGTGTCCCTTCGATTTCCGGTCGACAGCTCTGACCACTGAGCTATGGCGGCTTATCTCTTATCCGCGAAATAATTCAATATATACTAGTGTTTCATTCAACAATTACTGCTTGTTACATTTTTTCACCTGAAAACAACCAACTTTATTTTATATGAGAAAGGCATTGTAAGTGCTAACTCTCTCCCTAGATGGCGTCGAGACAAATTGTCTACATTTTTAGGTGAAATACTAGAACTTGTCAAATATTAATTATTATTTTTTTGGTAAACTAATGTTTAAGACAAGATTTTTTTTATGCATAGCACAAATGGTAACAATTATTTTTCGCAATAATATAACAGTTGTAAGTTAAAGAATCAGCTGGAGTAAAATAAACACCTTTTAATTAAACCGACTGCTAATCTCATCGCACAATTACCCTCATTTTATTCATAAACACGGGTACAATTAATCAATATGTAATAATCTATTATTTCAGTCAACTTTGTTATAACTATTTTTAATTTTTGTGACAAACTATACGATATTGATTCAACTTTTCATTCAACTATTTCATCATCTATGGACAAGTGAAAACAACAGCTGATTCTGACAGATCCATATTTAATGACAAAAGTTGTGAAATTTAAGCAAATTTAGCAAATAATCAAAGTTGAAACATATAAACTAGTGAAAAATTTATCAAAATAATAGTGTATTTCGTGGTGACAGTGCGAAACAACTTTACATATTGCCCTGAAAAATTACGCATAACGAATTCACTGTCATTGTAAACCACAACCACAGACAATTTATGTTTTTGAATTTTTGAATTTGTGAAAAGGTTTTTTTTTTTGTTTTTGTCATAGACAAATAAGTTAAATTATTTTTAACTCAATAAGGGGTATTTCTGAACAACTGTAAGAAACCTACCTACAAACTAAGAAATAAATAAACCAAAATGTCTAAAACTCGCAAGGTTTGCAGTGCAAAGAAAGATACATCTTCACCTTTAGCAACCACGTCTGGCGCTATTGATTCACCGTCGGCGCATCAGTCAATGATTAACATTGACACTGACTCATTAATCAATTTTTTTGAGTCGAAACTTGAAATCATGCGCAATGAAAACAAGAAAGCAATTGACGCTGTTCAGTTAAAATTAGATGCGCTGTCTAACGAGTGGAAGGATCAATACACAAAAATTCTGGGATGTGTGAGCGTTCTCCAAGAAGAAAACTCAAACCTCCGGCAAGAAGTCCAGTCACTCCGAGATGCACAAGATGAGATGGAGCAGCGCAGCAGAATATGCAATGTAGACATCCATGGGATTCCCGAAGCAAAGGGCGAAAATTTGATGACATTAATAGAAAAAATAGGATCCAACATTAACGTCCCGCTTCCAAGTAGCTGTGTGGTTTCTGCGCATCGCGTCGCTCGCGGCCACTCCTCGCCCTCCAACCGTCCACGCAATATAGTCGTCCAGCTCTCCACAAAGCGACTTCGTGATGATGTCATCGCTGCAGCAAGGACTCGCCGCGGCCTTACCACGGAACAATTAGGATTTGGTGCTCCCACCACCAATTTTTATATAAATGAGCACCTTACATTGAAAAATAAAATCCTATTTGCCAAAACACGAGCCGCCGGAAAAGCTAACGGCTTTAAATACATATGGGTGCGGAACGGCAGTATTCTGGCGAAGAGGAACGATCTCTCTCGGGTTTTCACCATTCGCCGTGAAGGAGACCTTCAAAAGATAATCACACATGAAAACATGTGACTACAAACATGTTACTGCTGTCTTCGGTATCCGCTTTCTCACAGTATTCTGTATCCTGTAATTTGTTTCTTTCAAAGCTACTTTATATTTTTGTTTACCGCGCAATATCCCTATAACTTTAAACCAATACCATGTTTCTCACATATTCATTCACATTCTAAAATGTCAACATATTTCACATTCCTTGATCTAATAAGTAGTCTATGTTTTTTATGTAATTTCGAAGCCTCATATGCCCTGCATAATGTATCACTCGTGCGATTGTGGAATATGTCAAACGGCACTCCTACTCTGGTAAAATGATCTCATCATCATCTATATCCGTTTATTACCAGAACTGTGGTGGTATTAGGACCAAAACCCAGGAGCTACTAATTAATGTATTATCGAATAACTACGACGTTATAGTTCTAGTTGAAACATGGCTTGTAGCAAGTATAAATACGGCTGAATTCATAGATTCGCGTTACACGGTGTTCCGACGTGATAGGGACCGTACACTCACTGGTAAAATGGACGGAGGCGGTGTGTTGGTAGCAGTGCGCAAGGAGCTTGCATCTTCCCGGCTCGATGACTGGGAAAATGGTCAAATCGAACAAATCTTCATTTCTATTCCGGTAAGGTCTTTCAATCTCATCATATGTGCAGTATACATACCTCCTGCCTCACAACCTACGGTCTATGATACGTTCTCCGAAAACCTGGAATCTGTATATTCATCACAACCAAATAATACTTTTTGTGTACTAGGAGATATGAATCTACCAACTCTGACTTGGTCATTTTCCGAAGACAGCAGTCAAGGTCTCGCCTCCTCAAATACGGCTGCATCGAAAACTTTGCTTCAAGCAATGTCATTGATGGACTTACTCCAATATAACTGTATACCAAACCATAATGAAAAATACTTAGACCTCGTATTCTACAGTCGCGAAACAAATGTTAAACGTAGCAACAACCCTCTCCTCTCAGAGGATAGACACCACCCAGCCCTTGAATTTGATATATCCTTCGTAATTCAACCAAAAATCAAAAACAAAATACAACGTAGGCGCAATTTCAGGAAAGCTAATTATGCTCAGATTAATGAGGACATTAATTGTATTGATTGGTTATCTGAAATCGCAAATTTACCAGCCGAAAAAGCAGTAGATCGATTCTATTTAAAAATAAACAGTGTAATTGATAAGCTTATTCCAGTATTGGCACGACGAAATGACAAATTCCCCATATGGTTTACTCCAGAACTTATTAGGTTATCAAGGAAAAAAGATAAAGTCTGGCTCAAATGGAAGACATATAAAGGTCTTTCTGACTATCGTGAATTTTCCTTCTTACGTGCTACATACAAAAAATTGACTTATGAAACCCGAAGGTTATTTTTTGACAACATCGAAAGTTCATTCCAAAATAATATCAAAAGCTTTTGGTCATACATATCCTCATTAAAATCGTCTGATGGATACCCTGCTGCAATGTCCTTCGAAGGGCGCAAATCTAACGATGCCCAGGAAATTTGTGATATGTTCTCTGAATTCTTTAAGTCAACATTTGAACCTTCCTCTATCAATGACCCAATTATTAACATTGACCAACTCGAGGAAGTTCAGGACTCTGGACTTGCGCACATTCACACAATTAAACTAACGGAAAAAGAAGTGCAATCGAGTTTAAAATCGATAGACATAAACAAGGGTGCGGGTCACGATGGAATACCGGCGTTTTTCCTTAGATCTGCTGCGTCGTCACTGTGTGTGCCGCTTACCATAATATTTAATAAATGCCTGAGTGATGGGGTTTTCCCTGATAGGTGGAAGTTGGCCTATATTATACCGGTCCACAAGGGTGACTCGCGTCAAAGAGTGGAAAACTATAGGCCAATATCCATTCTCTCGACGATCCCTAAACTATTGGAAAGACTTGTCCATGACAATATATATCCCCAGCTTGCTGCCAAAATTACTGAACAACAACACGGGTTTGTAAAAGGCAAATCTACCACGAGTAATTTACTTATTTACTCAAATTTCTTATTTACTAGCATGGATCGAGGCCACCAGGTAGATGCAATATATTGCGATTTCAAAAAAGCTTTCGACAAGGTTGACCACCTTATTCTTATTAAAAAAATTATGTACAACGGAATTAGAGGAAATTTATTACGTTGGTTCATCTCATATTTAACAAAAAGACAACAAGCCGTATCATTACGAGGACAGACTTCTACATGGGAACCAGTTACTTCTGGCGTGCCACAGGGGTCAATCCTGGGTCCGCTGTTGTTTATTCTTTTTATTAACACTGTTACTAAATGTTTCATGCATTGTTTATATCTTTTGTACGCTGACGACATAAAAATATTTGCCATTGTTCGAAATTTAAACGATTGTCTTCTCATACAAAGCGACTTAGTAAGGTTCGAAACGTTTTGCAATGAAAACAAAATTTACCTAAGTTACAATAAATGTAAACAAATAAGTTTTACTAAAAATCACAACGCTATCAAACACAATTATTGTATTGGTAATTATTTACTCGAGCGCGTTTACTGTATAAGAGATCTAGGCGTACTTTTTGATTCCAAACTCCACTTCGATGCGCACATAGATAATATTGTGAATAAAGCTTACAGCATGCTAGGATTTGTCATCAGAAACAGCCGTGAATTTCGAAAACCTGAAACATATCTTCTTCTTTACCACACTCTGGTCCGTTCTCAACTTGAATACTGCACCTCCATATGGAATCCACTTTACGATATCTATAAAGAAAATATTGAAAATATTCAAAAGAAATTTCTGCGATGCCTCAATTACAGAATGAGCGCACCCAAACGTGGGTACATAAATATGCTCTCGAGTTATAACGTCTCCACTCTATCTAACCGGCGAACATACCTTGATCTCATGACTCTGTATAAAATCTGTAACAACGTTATTGACTGTCCCGACTTACTGAAATTGATAAACTTCAAAGTACCACCCAGAGTAACAAGGCTTAACGACTTATTCCACATTAGCAGGACGCGTACAAATGCTGGTGTCAGGGATCCAATCAGAAGAATGTGCGAATCACTTAATCAGAATCAAAACCTCAAGGACTCTGACTTATTTTTTGATACACGCACTACTTTTAGTAGAAAAATGAAGACTGTTTTCCTACAAAGTTCAAAGTAAACAACTTAGATATACTTCGTTTAAATATATTTATATATTTTTTACTTTCTGTTTAACATTGTTTATCTATTTATATACATATATTTTTTTTTTGTTTTACCCTCTAAATTTTTTCAAAAATAATTTGTAAATTCTTAAAAGGATATTGCGCATTTCTTTCATATCTCTATTTGTAAAATAATATTCTTATGTATATATTTTTCCCCTATTTATAAGTGAAAATATTTGTAAATGTTTTCTGCTGTTTAAGTTAATTCGTGAGAAATAGTTTGGATGCAGGTGAATTCTCTAGTTGATGTTTCGTATATATTTTTGTCAATTGATATCTGTATCTGTTTTTTCTCCTTAATAAAAAAAAAAAAAAAAAAAAAAAACTTATAGACAATGACAATTGTAGCACATATTTAAGCACTGCAAGTCTCCTATGCGCAAATTATATTAGATACGGTAACAGTTAATATCAGTTGTAGACATGTAGTCAATAATAGTGTTTCATTTGATGTAATCCAATCACAAATACGTAAAATTTCATTTATTCAAACAACTGTCATTCTTATTATGCCTAAACTGAGCATGTTATTATCCATTAACTCCTTCCTGTTCCCTGTTTTAACAAAATATACTCACCTTTTCTTTGTGAATGACCTAATATCTACCTATTAAATGTAACTGTTATTAGCATCACTTAAACTGCCCAAGCAAGTGCCGCCCGCAGGGCCTAGCAGCGGGTTTTTAACTGCTAGTTATCGTGTTAATGGTGGTAGATTTTCAGTTAAAAAGGGTTTGAAATAAAAGTTTTAAGCATGCTCAAGTCTGGTAGCTAGTCATTGTGTTAGCTAGTCAATGTACTCGTATTACAGGATAAGAAAGCTACAAAACTATTGACTGCTTACATAATTTTTAAATGACATACTCATTTTAACTACTTACTTTTATAATACAACAACACTGTATGCCAAAAGTTCCCGAGATGCTTGTTGTTACCATTATTGCTACACACGTGGTGTAGCAGAGGCTAAAGGTATGTACAAATGCTATTGCACTTAAATGTTAGCAACCTCCATACAATATTAGTACTTTACATATCAGTGAGATAATTTTTTTTTGAATTCCTTACAAAAACGTCCTCATTGTTCCAGTTTCCATGGTCTAGAGTTCTCTGGCCTTTCCGGTTGTAATTTAGTTCCACGTTACCAAAGTAGAGCCATTGTCCTGCCTGCGCCCGCGAGGAAATCCGGTACTCGTTTACTCTGATTTTTGAGTAACATAATGTCACGTTACGAATAGCGCTGGATGGGTATGAACAAGAACAAGTTTTCAAATTACGGAAAATTCATAAAACATGACAAGCTGTTAGTCGTAAAAAGTGACGTACAAAAGTAACACTTCCTGAACGGTGCGTATAGTAAAAATATGAAAAAGTTCCATTCGAGCTAAAACTGAAGTAAGAATTAGAATAACTGAGCCAAGTAGTTGTGAAATATCCATCTAACAAGATACGAGGTGTGTATTGCCTTTTCCACTTTTTTAAAATGAATTGAAGAAAAAATTCTGAATTTCAATAATTTTCTTTCCTCCGTCTCTTTCCATTCCTTTCAGCCACACAAAATTTCCTAAATTGGTGATGCCATAGTCCCATTGGCTCCGAGCCCTTGGGAGTTTAATTTAGCAATCACATTAAAAAAAATGAAAAAAATGGTGCAGATATATTAACGTAGCCGAGTTTTTACCAATCGAAAACTAGAAAAACTGGCTACTCACGTATAAAACGAACCCTAGCTTTATAAAAAGATGAAACCTTTTGGGGTGACAGGTATAAATCAAATTTTCAAAGAACCTGTTAAAACAAAGCCATTCTACTTTTGTCAGATGCGCCGAAGTGTATCGGGGTTAATGCTCAACACAAAGAAATAACCATTTATCTGACAAAAGGTTTAATTGTTTCCCTATTCGAAAACTCCGTTCTTTTATGTCATGAAAATCGCACCCGACTTCCTCTGGTGAGAATAAGCACTCCATGTTCCAAAAATGGTTCCTTGTGAAAGGTATAGAAAGTAATTTTATAATGGGGCCTTCAAGGTTTTGGAACTCTGTTCTAATAAAGATACATCGAAGCACCCTATAGATAGAAAATATGCACAAATTATTTTGATTAAAGTTTGTTATCGAGTGCGATTCAAATGATTATAATTAAATTTCTCAAATGAACATATATAATATTGTTGAAGAAGAAGATAATAATTATAAATCTAAGCGGAACATGAAACTGAACAAGACACAAACAAATAAAAAGATAACGGTATCAACTAGCGATCTCTTGTCTTAAACCACTCGACCATTGGACTTATTTATTTATCGTCATATTTGTCATTTTAAAAAGGTGTATGCCAAAAATTAAATTCAGGATAATGATCGTTTCTTTTCGTTTAGATTTATTAATATCTTTTTCTTCAGTGATATATTAATACATTGATGGTATCTATAACCGTTAAAATAAGCTTAAGAAATTTTTTTTCCTGAAGATATGTTATTTAAATGGTTATGTTCTTTTTTATCCACCTTTTTAAAAATATTACAGTTATATTAGTCACAGATGTACGTATATGTCTGATAGTAACATGAAACCGATATCTTTCTAGTAAAATAAATCGTTACGAAAATTATTGCACTGTCGATTAATTCTCGCATTGCATCTTACTATAATGTATAATTTAAAAAAAAATCACAACGGTGAAGGCAACTAATTAAATTGTTGATTTCACACCTACAATAATTAGAATAAGTGAAATTTCTGTTAAAAATAAAAATATACAAGGTAATTGTTTTATTCATCAGGGCTAACGTCCAAATAAATGCTCGTGAAACTAACATAATCTCGTAACTACTTATTAAATTCATACATTATGAATGTGGAGTATTTTCATAAACAAAAAAGAAAGTAATGAATTAAAGCTTTTGACACAGGGAGGGTACTTACGCAAGAACCGGAAAATTTCCCAGAAGTTTTCCGTCTCTCTGGGGTAACGTAAACTCTTCATATTAAAGTGAGAAAACACAGTTTTCTTATTGTACGAAATACATGAAAACTACATAATTATTGTATGTCTAAAATAAATTATTTTGGTCTTTGCACCGTGAATGTGGAATATATTTATGTAGGTATATAGCTGTTAAAGTATTTCAAGAAATTAAAGAACATGCGTATCGACTTGTGTTTTGCTAGTAACTGGATAATGATAAACTTTTAATCGATATTCTCATGTGACCTTGAATATAAAAGCTTATATTTTCAGAAGGCAATCACTTTGGCTTTGAAATTGTAATATTTCATAGGTATGTGAAATTAATAATAATATTTTTGAGTTCCATTTAAAATATAAATGCCAATATTTTACATCTTGATTGTGGTCAAGAACTGCAGTAATGATTTAATTTGTTTAGCAAAATTTCTTTAACCATTCACCATTTAAGATATTGTCCGGCTTGGTTGTCTCAAGTTTTTAAAATGTTTTTTAATACTAGTTTAATAAGTTGGAGCACTTTCCGTAATGGAAAATCGTTAAGAAATCTATTGGAATTAATATCATTGTTATGTTATTGTTTTTTCATTGTTTTTTTTCCTATAATTTGCATGTGGATGTATGAGATCATTCCGCATTTGAGGTGCTATAGATGCATTGTTATCAATTTATTAAAGTATACAGAGATATAGAAAATTTTTCAAGATTGGTATGATGTTATTTGGCGCAAAATACGTACAATAAACGTATTATTTGGGTCAAGTATGTCAGATTAAAGGCTATACTTCTTTATCAATTTACTTAGCTCGCTACAAGTGATTATGTTTTTTGTTGTTGTTTAACAACCCGGCTCGGTAACAGTTAATAATCACAACAAGAACGATGAAATACAAACGTTATTTATGTGCCCGTGTAGTGCCCTAAAACAATATGTCCTTAGACAAAAATATCCTACACGGACACGCGGTCATGGGTACGCGAAATGCGAATTTTCTGAAAATCACTGACTTTAAAACGTTGAACAAAGAATAAGTTAAGGAACTTTGCAAAAAATATCAAAATGTGCATGATCATTTGATATGTAAGAAATACAGGGTTAGGCCCTTTTGGTGAGGTCGTGTGTTTCAGGCTAGAAAAAACCGTGTGCTAAGTGAAGCGCGTTTGGGTCCTAAACTTTTTGGTCGGGCTCGTGAATCACTCTTGACAGTGCGGGATAAAACGGCGAAAAACAAAAACAAACCATATTTATGTAAGTCGACCCATACGCTATTTTGATATTGAATGCAAGATAATGACAAAATAACATAAAACCCGTTGGCAAAAAATTGTAACAACTTGTTTCTAAAGAACGTGTACCTAAAGCCGCGTCTCTAACCACAATATTACAACTTGTTTCTAAAGAACGTGTACCTAAAGCCGCGTCTCTAACCACAATATTACAACTTGTTTCTAAAGAACGTGTACCTAAAGCCGCGTCTCTAACCACAATATTACAACTTGTTTCTAAAGAACGTGTACCTAAAGCCGCGTCTCTAACCACAATATTACCACAAACACCGAACCAAATGTTTATGCAAAGATGAAACGCTGGGTCTGAGCCACAACTTTATTGTTTTCCGTAACCTATAGAAAACAAAAAAAAGTTGTGGCCAGAACCCAATTTTTTTGTTTCTGTCCGATCTTTTGAAAAAATTTGGGCGTTTGGAAGACCGTACAAGGTAGGAGTTCTGGAGGCTTTGACCATGTCTTCAGATTAATCTTATTGGTGGAGTCTATAAACTCAGCTGTTCCAGATGTGACAATGTTTGTCAAGGTCAGACTCCAAAAGAATATAAGAACACTTAAAAACTATATGTAAACTCGGCCACCCTGTCAAATCGGAAATTACCGAGCATTTAATTGAAACCGACCATTACTGTCGATTTGTTCCTGAAGTCCAGGGAAGACCCAAAAAACCTAGAGTAGGCCTATTTACGGATGCAATTGAAAATTTTAAAATTTCCGTTAACATTACTAAAGACAACGGGGTTAAGCTCGATAGTTTTTGGTATCCGATAAAATTGACGGCTTAAACCAAAACCAAATGGAAAAAATTATGTCAAATTAAATTATAACAGAACATCATAATTATAAAAGATTAGGTTAGGTTAGGTTTTTTTTTTGTTGTATTTTTCTTCACTTTTTAAATATTCTTTTTTTTTTCATTACACCCACGAAAAATGTTATCCATATTTTTTTGTAATATTATCTTATCACCAAAGAGTCGATGAAAAAATGTATTTAATGGCTTATTTGTGGCCTCCGTTGTTGTGGGGTAAGGCTCTCGACTAGCAAATCCCGGCAAGCGAAAAAACGTTTTATTTGGTAAGTTTTTAGATTCTCACGGCCAAAAGCATTTTTGTTGTTTGTTTTTGGGGTTTTATGCCGTGTTGTGCTAACTCCTTCTTTAGCCGACGTTTCGGACAGCGTTGCAGTGTCCATCATCAGGGCAGATCCGGTAGATCCGAAGATGTGTCAGAACGTCGGCTAAAGAAGGAGTTAGCACAACACGGCATAACACCCCAAAAACAAACAACAAAAAAAACGTTTTATTTGGTTCATTTGAGTTATTTAATTATTGAACAAAATATAAGGTAGGTATATTTTCCCCATGTTTCAGAGTGAAGGATACTCTCAGAAAGATACTCACGATACGCCAGGTACTCCTTCAACTTTCCTTTCCCCTGTTCTTACCTTTTCCACTACCTTCAGCCTCACTGGTCTTACTGGCTCCAAACGGTTTGGAGCAGTTGAGACTGTTGCGAGGTATTCACATGTAAATAAAAGTATTTATACATATATTGCTTATGTATGTACGTATTTACGCATATATGTGCCTCCTACATATGTCTCGACATAGGTATTCCCTAGTGAGACAGATAATCATACTGTATGTAAATAAATAAAAATGGTTTGCTGTTTTACAAGATGCTTTTGTACAGATGAGGATATCCTCTTTATTGGAATATCAAATCCATTTACATTTATCGCATGTTTGACTCAAAATGGTTATGTCGACATCCTAAACTGGTGTATTTTCGTAAAACAATGACAAAATAAGGTTTAAGCTCATGGCTTCCAGAGCGCGTGAGCAAAGAGCGTGGAACTTGGTGCGTGAGAGTCTGAACGGGCCTAATTTACATAAACACTGTTGAATTTTAACTGTTTATTAGCATGCTTAATATCTAACACGAATTCGTTAAAAGTGTGCGTATTGTTTGCTAGAAGGAATTACCAATTATTATTTAAATGAGAACTTTAATGTTTAGAAATTCAAATAATCTGCTATTATAAATAATAATCCCACAGTGAATAATTAAATTATTTAATTATACGAAAGATTTTTTTAAATATTTATGTTGAGGGATCAGTAGGATTTATAGGCCCTGTAAGGAGTTCTACCGAGCCAAAATCTCTGATATGAAAATATCTGGAGTCGGTGAATTATTTTCCCATTTGATCTCTGGTGAGTTGATGTGTTGTTCTTGTATTGTTTTGTATTTATTTTGCTTATATAATGCACTTGCATAATGTTGATTGACTAGATGATCATTTGTGGAAAAGTGTGTGGAAGGGTTTAGTTTTTCCTATGGGGAAGATTTAACCCGGACATAAAATCGGAAGAAATAAAGTTTATAAAATATTTGTTTTACCTAAAACTCAAGCAACTAAATAAGCACGGCACATTTTTAAAATGTTAATTTTTGTAACATGTAACGTTAAATGAAAATATGTTTGTGAAAAACGTGTATGCGGAATAAAATAACTTTAAAAACGGCAACAAAACCAAATGAAATATCCTCATTCATAAAGAATCAATAATAAAGTTGACATATACTAGGAGTGAATGAAAAACCTACGTCCAACTCTGGAGCTTACACGGCTGATGATAATGACGATTATTTAATTATATTACTATCCGTTTTCTAATGATACAATCTCTGTTGTCTGTATAGCAGAAATCTTTTCATGATTCTTTGTATCATGACCATTTTGATTTTTTTTTTATTTTTTTATAGTGAATACCTCACAAGAGTCCCAACTGCTCCCGTCTGGAGCCAGTGAGACTATGGCATCCCCAATTGGGGGATGTTGTGAGGCTGAAGGTAAGTGGGGAAGGGAAAGAGGATGGTGGGGAAGTACCTGGCTATTCAGATCTAGTCACTAAACACGGCTAAAGCCATTTGGAGCAACGTTTCAATTCTGAATGGTGGTCTTACACCAGGGCGATACTGGTAGTATCTTCCACTCTGGAACGTGCCGCAAATATACTATATATTATTTTAATTAATTAATTGTGAAATAACACAAATTAATCAAATAAAATTTATTTGCGCACGCCGGGTTCGAACCCGCGACCTTCGGAATGGCAGTCCAATGCGTTACCACTGGACTATGCCGGCCGTCAATTAACGATTAACATTGTTGTTAATTTTGTTACGCAATTATTTACTTATTGTTTGGGTTTACCGGGTTCTTATATGTTGAGGTATCTTTTGTATATTTTTCAGGAAAGCCCCTTAAAATTTTTCTACTTCTGATCTTCTTTGGTGATATAATATTCCTTTTCTAACAAAACTTGCCCTTCTTACTCAACTTATCTGAAAATCTTCGACGATTTGTGGCTGTTGGTTTTACTTTTGGACGTTTTGGTAATGTTATTATTGTAGGTTTTCGTTGTTGCCACCAGATCAGATGTAAACTAATAATTAATACGAGATGAATGTTCCCAACCACAACGTTGGTTAGCTAGAAAATCGTTACATTTAATTAAATCAAAGTATTATTTGAAAATTGTCGACTATTGATGATTACGGTTGATTGAGTTGGTTCCGCAGTGAAAGCTTTACAGATATTTAAGTTATTTCACGTCTAATTTTCAGTTAATGTCAAAACAAGATTGATGAGTATTCCAAAGCATGCTATGTTTTCCATCTTGTAATATTCGCCCCGTTATAACAGATTCGTATTTAAAATAGCACCTAGTTCTCCTCTGAAATATAACGGCGTCATGCCTCAGAAAATAGTTGAAGTATAATAATTATATATGTGTTTTGGAATGTTTAAAAAAACTGAAATTAATTTAAAGGTTTGATCCTACAGATTGAAAATTACACTGGTTTTGGAGTCAAAACATACAGTTTGAGTCAAATTTTTTATTTTAATTTTCTGAATTTTACAAAATTTTTTTTTTTTCAAAATTTGTATTTTTTATTCAGATAATGAGTTATTCAATGGCGAAAGTTTTGGTATTTTATTTTGTTAACAGCTTGAAAAATGAAATGTAAGTATTGTCAATCCAGGTTATAATGCACATTTCCAAAAAAAGCGATTGAATGCGTAGTACTTTATACCAAAAAATTGAAATGAGCTTGGTGGATATAATATTTGCGTAAGGTGAATACAACCTTATCTTTGTTCAAAATAACTAAAACTTAAAATTAGTGTAGAAATGTTGATTTTCCCTTTACGGATCATGCTTGCTTTCAAAAAAAATTTAAATCGTTAATATTATTTAATTCATATTATTCAAGCATTTATAATAAAACAGTAGCAAGTAGTTGGAAATAAAGTCTGAGACCCGACCGTGTAAAATAAACGCATAGAGAGTGATAAAAACTAATATTTATTCCACTCAATAGAATGGATTTCCAAGTTTTTTTTAACATAATAATTCACCTCCAAAGCAGGATGAAAATCCAATAACGGAGGGTGAACTTTTCCTTTTATTAGAAGAATAAAGCACCATTATTTATGTTCATTCGATCGGAATCGTATCATCAAATTACGCAAAGAAAGAATTGCTTTTCCTCACGGCTAACATTTTATAGTAATCGTCGTTCTGAATTTTGAATAATAATGTAAAAATTATTTTATTCTCTTCGCTATCTTCTTTTTAAGATTTATTACATTGAAACTGCCATAAAACTAAAATTATGACATTTTGAAACAGTTTTCTAATTTAAATTTTATTGAAACATGAACCAATACAGCGTTTACAAAATAATAATAATTCATTGTGTGAATATTTTTTTTTCATGTGTTTCTACACAACATTCGCGTGTGCTCGGGCGCAGTGGGACAAACACAATCTTCATTTGGGAGACTGTAAAGAGTGATAGACGAAATTTAGAACGCTAAAGGAAAGCTGCTCACCAAACACAGATTCGAAATCTCAGGCAACTTTTTTGAAAAGGGGCTCTCACTTGGGCTTTACAGATAAATTTAGACCAGGTAAGTATTTAATATCTTTCACTTTTGAACAGTGAATATTGAATTATTGAATGCAAATAGGGGGTAGGTCTCAACATATTTTTTACCTCGCCTAGTTTTGAATCAATGCCCTCTAGCTCCCGAGTTTTTACTTTAAAAATGCGTTATTCGTGTGGTTCTGTAGTCATGGATGTTAAAAATAGGCTAATTGTTTATTTACAATTCTGATAGTATTGTTATCTCAATGACTGTACATGGCTTAGGATTATTATAAACGGAAGTGGTGCCCTCTGTTATTTTCAAAAGGAACCGTTGAAGTTGTCAAACCGCAGCAGCGGGTTTTTATCTGATAGTCGTATTTGATGTGCCTACCCCGTACACAGATTTCAAACTGTTTAATCAACTCATTAGAATATTAATTTATAGTAACCTTATAACCACTAAACTTACTTGGCACGTGCCATATTATCGTGGTAGAAACTACGTGCGACCATGTAAATAAATCCTTATTTCGCCTTGTTAGTGCAAAGTCCCTACTTATAATTATTTGAGGGGTCATTAGGGTCTAATAAATCAGTAATTAAGTACTTGTGCTAATGAAACGCTTACCGCGGTGATTATTCTTATCAATCAGCTCTCAGAATGTTTGCCATACAAGACGGGTGGTTTTGTGTATGTTGGATTAAATAAACAACCAGTAGCTGCCTCATGTAGAGGTACTGTGTACTGCCCCCTTCTACTTCGCGTAATAATAAATCCCGCTAAAGGTTCTACAGTTAGGGGTAGTTTTGAGGCCTCTAGAAACTTTTACAATCGCCGCCCGCCAAACAAGTGGCACCTAATGAGAGAACTTTCTTTCGGCCCGAGACTACAGGGCGATTATATATATATTTTTTCCATGTTCTTCATAAAACTGTTACACACCAATATATTAGGAGAAAATCACAAATTTGTAGTACATGTAAATATAAAAGATCATGGGGACAATTAGATTATTTTGTGACATTTATCGAAAGATAGTTTCTGAACTGTAAGTGACGTTGAAAATGTCGATGGTCAATGCAGAATCGTTCAGCAGTTGAGTCGCTCTGTTGATTGACGCATTCTGAGGCAGAATTCCTCGCTTTCGGAATACGAAAAGTGCATGCAATCTTCCACGAGTATATTTATATATACACCTAAACTTACGGAAGTGATTCCATATTTCACAAATTTCAAGAAAAAGCAAAAAACTCATATTTTCAACATTATTTTTTTTCCTCTCGTCATACATATGGACTGGGAAGACATCACTTCGGAAAGGCGCCCAGTCATCATTTTCCTTTGCTTCTCCTCGCACAGCCTCTGAAGGTGCTTTCACAATTTTTTTCTTGGATGCCCAACTGGAAGTTTTCCGGAAATTGGTGTTGTGGCATTCAGAGTAAATTCACATCTAAGGCACCTCATCTGCGACTTTGCTATGAAGATTAGCAAAGGTTCGTTCCTAAGCACATGTCGGATTGCTGAGATCTGAAAACTTAAAATATAAAAAAAATATTAATTGATTAATACCTATTTCGGACCACCCTGTATTATAATATATGTTCACTCATCCATCGCGTCTGGGAATATTCAGAGAAAATACAAAAGTGCTTTCTCAAAAGTTCAGTACTAGTGACCTTTATTAGGAAATGAAGAAATCTTTAACGGGAAATTTCTCCTCTCCTCTCAACCGTTTCGTTTCGATCTTAAGTATTCATCCAACCCCAAGGATATTTACTTCAAGTAAATATAAACAGTACAAAAATATTCCTCATGTAAATTTTAATAAAAAAAGTTTTATCCTTAGGTTCCAGATAGTTTAATTATTTGAGAGTACGTAATTAAAAATGCAATTTTAAAATCCATGAAACGAAGAAAACTCCAATATCATCCAATACAAGATTATCTATTTGATAATTCAGGAAGAGACGATGCCGAGGAAGCGCTTGACTGGAGTGCAGGTGTTCCGGGTTGCTGTTGATAGAGAACCTCAGATGAGAGAGGACAGTACAAGAATAGGGAGAGAGTAGGCAGGTACTAAATTAAACTCAGGTACTAAATTTAATTGTGAAGTTTTCGTGACGATTGACGATGGTTAAGATGTTTTTACTGTGAGGCAGTGAATTGGCAGAGTAAAGATCAAAGTAGACTTCATGCTATGGAAATGAGATCCCTGAAGAATGTCGAAATTCACAAAACCACTGATGTAGAGCGAACGAACGAAGAAAGGAGAATGTATGACGACAATGTGAATAGTAGAAAAAGTTGGAGATGCCCGAGGAAGACAAGGCACGATCAAATAAATTGAATACTTGAGTCGGGTCATGTCAAAATATCAGAAAAATATGTTTGTAAGAATATATCATAAGATTAGTTCATAAGAATAAATAAGAAGGTGAGGTATGAATGTAAATACTCGTAAAGCAAGTGGTGTGTGCCAAGACCGAGTCGTTTAGTGGTCCATCCTCTCTGCCAACTCCTGCGGAGAAACAACTTGATCATTAGGATATATATAGTTAATCGGGAAACTATTATACTTACTATTTTGTCTTATGTACCTAGAATCAGTGTAATATTTCTCGTAAGCACCAAAATAGATATCAATACTTATGACATGTACCATAATGTAGTAATGTCTGATATTTGTGCGTGGCATAACAAATGAAAATATATCAGTACATACACCTTTCCTCCTGGATATCCAGTCAGGTCGTCTGTCTGTCTGTCAAAAACAAATAATCCCTAAAGTGTAATTCCGGCTTATTTACTAAGGACAAACAAAACGCTCAGGGCTCTGATATGGCAACACAAGGAGCAGTTATTTTTTAGCAATTGAGGTGTTTTTGGAAAAGGTACTCGTACTGGCTATATATTTTAAATGACAACTTTTAAAGAAATATCATTTTTTACAATGTAGCAATCATTTCGTGGATATTATTAATTAATTAATAATTATAATTAGAAAAAAAAAGTTTGTTTGAATGCCACTTTATTGGGTTTATAAATAACGATGACTATAGATAACTATATTGGACAACGATTCGACCTGAACATAAATTAATTACAAAGGTGTATTTTACAGAAAACATAGAACATGGTGAAAGAATATCAAAAAGGGGGGAGGAAAGAGAAAGGTGGTAAAAGTGGGTCTGAGAAGCGAAACATTTTTAAAATTTTATAAATCACATTGCCTTTTTAATCAATTTATTTGATTTTTTGCAAGGAATAATTATTTATTTCTACAGTTACTAGAAAATCCAGATTTAGACATATCCCATTTATATATAGTACAGTCTTTTCGACCACCATAATACGGACATGTGTCTCATGTGGTAGTCGAAAAGCATGTAAAAAAACTGTATACAAATATATTATACGAATAAAGGAAAGAAAAAAAAAATATCTATACCCGAAGGTTTCTAAAACAAGTATATTTATCAACGAATGATACATCTTGATAAAATTTACTAATTAATGATTTCAAAGATTTCAAAGTTATTTCAAAGTTATTTAAATGTAATTTAAAATTATGCCTTAAAATGAATTTATAAATTATTTAAAAATAAATTATAATGTTTGAATTGTTTTAAAATTTTTAGTACAGAACATTTTTAAAACTAAGGTTTTTAAATGGTAATTAGAATTTCCTACATATAACCTTTAGTATCAAATTATGCTCTTTGTATTCATGAACGTTGGTTTTTCCATAATTACCCACAATTTCAATAGAGGGCGTTTTTTGTACAATACCGATTTAAAAACAACCTTCGTTTAGACACGAAGATCGCGAAAGAAAATTTGTTTTTCATTGAAGTTTTGAAGTATGGGTGGATTAAAAGCAAAAAGTTCTCAGAAATTAGAGATAAATGTTTAATGCTCTCCTGAAGCCTAATAAAAGGTAAAGTTAACAAAACTTTTAATACTTGTGCACCTAGGTGTTTTTGATGAAGATTGCTCATGATAGAAATTGCAGTGCACTGTAATATCTTTAATCATTCAATTAATATACTCTTCATACTGAATGTACGGAGCCAGTTGGACAATAGAAACCCCGTTTCTAAGGGATTTTGTTTGGGGATAGAAAGTGACGACGGGAAGGAGAAGGAAAGAGAAAGAGAGAATTTACAGGTCTTGTTAATAACTTAAATTGTAAATTATTTGGATAAAGCCCAAGAGTCATAACTGTCGATAGTTACAAGTTTAGAATACCCAGCTACCGTCCCCTACCGTCCCCCTTACCCTGCACATGCCTAAAGATATTGGGCGCTTAGCGACTTTTATAAATTTCGTTTAATTTTTTATTTAGCCAACAAAAACAAAACGATCCTTCATTAAATTATTTTTTGATCCATTCAGTAAACCACTACACAAGCTTAGGTTTTTTTTAAGTTTTACTTCTACCTGGCTATTCATATCTGATTAAAGCAATTTAAAACAATTCGATTCGATTACGAACGAATTATTAAATTTAAACGTTCATTTTCGGGTTCTGTGAAAGTCCTATTCAAAGATTTGTTATTATATCATTATAGGCTAGTTGTTCGAAAGAAATGAAATAATAACAGAACTTTGAAATTTGAAGAATTGTTCAAATTCTCTGAAACAACCCGTCCTTAGAGTGGGTATACGAATAACACCACATTATTTGAGTTTTCAGAGATATGTATTGTAATTATCTTTTGCAATTAAATTTAACAAAGTGTGTACTAGCTACCTAAGTAAAATGCAGTTATAGTGGCTAAATTGCAGAAATCTAGGGGTAGTCCAAATAATTTCAATTTAGCTGGCACTCCCCCAAACCCCGCGGCGAGACCGGAAGAACATTTTCTTGTTCTACGCAAGAGTAAACGCCCTCTGAAAATTTAAACTGAAATAAACACCGAAGGAGGCTTTCCGCGCGAAAGCCTCAGCCGGATATTGTTAAGGAAGTTACCAAAAGGCGTTATGTTCACTGCTTGAATCTTTAATACGCAAGATGGACGAGACACTGAATTACTTTAACATCTAAAACACTCGCAGCAGTAGTATATTTTCATTTCCGAATGTATCCTCTTCCAAAATTGAAAACGCTCCGTTTATTTTCCTCTCCGGCAGATTAATGTACAATCCTTTGAACTTATATATTTATCCTTACGTCCCTATATCAACCAGATTGCTTTTTTACGCTGAATCTTGGTGACTGAGTTTTAAACGAAGTGCAAACAGTTAAGTATTTGATATTCTTTAGTAAAAGTTTTTATTACATTTAGATGCATCAATATTCTATAAAAAGAATAAATAAAGTTGAAAAAATTAAAATATGCATCGTATACAAAATAAAATTTACACACAACATAATATACGTTACTTTTAACAAGTGTATACAATGCTTGAACAAATTAAAAACAAATGAAAATAAAGTACAAACCATGTATAAACATACACAACATGTAAACGTTAAACGTAAACAATGTGAACATAGAATAAGTAAATAAGTATGAACAAAATGTTTGACTTTAAACAAAAAAATAACAAAGTGTAGCAATGTGTGACAAAGTACGAGCAAAGTATATAACGAAGTCTTAAAAATGCATAAAAGTATAAACAATGTACAAATAACACAATAAGTTCTTCAATGACTGGCTTAAAAAAACTCGACTTTTAAAACATTGTTATTTATATCTTATTATTTATTAAAATCGTGACCTTATGGTAGTCTTAATGTGAAAGTTTGAATTTAACCATGTTTTTCCACTGAGAACTTCGCCAAATCCTGAAATAAATATAAAACCGTTCCACATGCTGTGAGGAGATGCAAGGGAAATACACTTTGCAGTATAGTAATAGTAAGTCCGGTGGATATTGATGGCCAACCAGAAAGCACCGAGTGGTGCAAATGCGATACCTGCAGCAGGTTGCTTACCAAATACATGACGTTGATTTATCACCTATCGATGCACTGAACAGCTTGTATGACCCGCACAGTTCAAGTTGATTGAGAGCACTACTTCATGGAGGAGTATAATAAACGTAGAGATTTTTTCCAAAAACTCATGGTAATGTATTACTCGCGTTACATAAAATATTCATATGTAGCTTTTATTTCGAATATTTTGGTTCAGCATTACTTTTTTCATTTTAATTTAACTAGCTAAGTGCACTTCCACAACATCAGTTTTAATTAAAATTATTCTTGTTTTCGATAAATATTTTATTAGTACTGTAGTAACAATATTGGATGCGAATTAGGTTGTCACTTTATTGCGGAATGTAATCAATATTTGACCAAATTAATAGGTTAGTTAGGTTATTGTGGTTAACAGTTAGAATTGGAAAGGATTCTGACTTACCCTTAGTCTTTTTGATCGATATTATGGACTTGAGGAACACTGCTTGCTCTTCACTGGACTCTAATTAAACTCACTGAGTGAACACAAAACGTGTACACTGCAAGTACACTGCAGGTAATTGGGTAACAGGTTGGGTGGGGGAATGCAGGAACATATGTTACTCTCTCTCTCTGGTTTCAATCCTGGGATTGGTTTGCAGCAATTTCATCTAATCTCCTCTCCCATTCTTCCCTGTCTTGTGCGGCTCTTTTGACTTCTGCATATGATGAGCAGCGCACGTCCACCAGCAGATCCTCCAGGTACTCTCGGCGTGGGCGTCCCCTAGAGTTGGTCCCCTCGGTCATACCCTCGATATATATATTTTATGCTACAGCGAGAAGCAAATAGTGGCGTCAGCAAGTATCTTTGTTTATAACCTACTGTATAAATATTATGTAAACGATCTCTAAATCTATTTAATTTCCCGAACGAAAATTCTTGAATAATCAGTTCTGGCTTCGTGAAATTAACAGAGCTTTTTCGGTCTGAAATTTAAGTTTGATTCATTTTGTCAACTTCCATGAGATTAACGCGCATTCTCACTTTGGTGGGACGGACCTTTGATTTCCCACACAACAACCTCATTGTAAAAGTCCCAGTAAAGATGTTGTTTTGTAATTTCTTTAAATATGTACAACAATAATTTCGACCTCATGTTGTAATCGATGTTTTTGTTTACCTATTATATATTATATCTTAATTGTCATTTTTTCCCACTCTCATTTTGAGACCCAAAATAACACATAAGTATCTAAGAGACAATATATGAATATGAATGTAGCAAGGAGTGTTTGTGTCGAGACAGAGTTGAGGACGTTGTATCTTCTCTCCATTCCATTCCGGGAAACGGCGTGATGGATTTAGTTATTCAGTTAAATTCATTATTTTACGAAAGTTTGGGAGTATATGTCACTACCAAAATCATAACGTTGACTCGTAGGTGAATTGTGTTAAAACGACTCACACACTGAATTACAGTAAAAGCTTGCTCGATTTAATACTCGCACGAATTAAAACACTAAGAAATCGTCGTTTTGTTGGAATCATTGTTTCATACGAATGGCACAAAAAGTTTACAACATTTCCAATGAAGGTTCTTGCTCAGTCCTTTTCAGAGGCGTTCCAATTTTTCGTTTACCATCGAGGATTTAAACTTTCGCTAAAGTTCAAATAGCGCAGTACCATTTATTATCGGAATAGAGCGTAGAAAACAAACGGCGGAGAGAAAAATTGGACTCGTTTAACTTTATTTTCAGTGAGTTACTTCAGAGGCAATGGTCCAACGTGGGGTTAAGCCTGTTCAAATGGTCGTCTGATCTATATGGCTTATTGATACGTTAAACTCCAGATCAGTTATATAATCATCCATAAATACTTCAAATGAAAAAATAATTCTAAGAAATCCTCCCTTTTTTCTGGTGGTTAATTTTTAGAGGCATTATTTACCTTAACGTTTAATTTGTTTAAACTTTGCTTTCTCATCAATGTTTTATTTATTCATAATCTGTTTGTTTTATTTGTCACGTTTTTTTTGGGTCTAGCATATTTAACTATGTAGCTTCAATCTGTTAATCAAATATATTTAACAGAAAACTTATTATTTTATTGATTTTGATCAAATTTCCTTTTTTGCTTTAAGCGCTTTGAATCGAATAATATTTCTTCCTTTATTATTATTACTATCGACAAAAATTCTGTGCTAAAATTTAAACCTAGGAAATATTTCAAAAACACTTTTGTAGCTTTAAGTGGAGGCACTTTATCATAACTGTTAACATTATATTCTTACATTCTCGTATCTTAAATTTCGAATGTCGTTATTTTATTGGCCAATGATATAATAACTTATAACACTGTCAAATACGAATGTATAAAAACGCAAATCTACAAATGAAAAAAAATATTGAGTTGGCCACTTGCACGTTTAGCATTTTTTTCTGAAAGTTTTCAATGTATTGAAAATTCTAAAAACAATTTTCCAGAAATTCTAAAGCTTCAAAGCAGGCTGGCATACCTTCCATCATGTTACAAACAGTTAGGTGTTTGTATTTCTTATTAATAGGGTGGATACTTAACAAAATTAAAAAATATATCAATAAAAGAAGATGTCAGAAATAAAGATACGGTATGTATTATCGGTATTCCTATTGCTTAGAAGAAAATTGAAACTTTACATATCTACCTTCAACGCATATGAGTTTCTCTTTCGAATTTGTGTGCAAAGAAAGCATAGGTTGTAGAATATAATTTGTATAAGTTTTTAAATGTTTAAGTAAGAGAGAGGGGGAAACACAAAGCTCTAGTTCAGACATGCCCAATCTGCGGCTGCATGCGAACCAAATGAAGATTTTGTGCAGCCCAAAATGCTTTCAGCTTTCTATATGTTGGCTTTTGGTATTCATAAAAAATAATAGTCGTTCTTGTAAATTCATCACATTTATATTTTGTTTATGAAATAAGAACTTTCTTGATATTACAACTTGGACTGTTTAAGAATTTCTCTTGAGATTCTAAGATTAAGTGCAATGTGCAACCTAAGACAACTCAAGTCTGTCCGAAGAAACCTTCCTTCAGAAGCAACAAAACTACTTATCAACTCTTACGTAGTCTCACGTCTCGATTACTGCAACGGCATTTATGCCAGCCTTCCAAAATATCAAATTGACAAACTTCAATCAGTGTTTAATGCAGCAGCACGGCTCATAACCGGGGTTTCAAAATATTCGCACATTTCAGAACACCTTCGTAACCTTCACTGGCTCAAGTGCCCTGAAAGAATCCAGTACAAACTGTGCTGGTTGGTGTTTAAATCCATCAATAAAATGGCCCCACCCTACATCTCTGAACTATGCTTCCCGGAAAACACTGGTCTGAGGCAGTCAACGCTTAGATCAGCAACATCAGCAGCTGTAGGCAGACTGATAGAACCTATGCGCAAGCCAAATACTAAGTTTGGTGATCGCGCTTTCGGAGTATCTGGGCCGAAGGCTTGGAATAAACTCCCTCCGGAACTAAGATCCATAACAAGTCCAACAGAATTCAGGTCTAAACTAAAAACTTACCTTTTTAAGCTGTCGTACCCTTAAATTAAATATACCAATCCTAAGAGAAAGTCCAGTTATATTCAATTTTTCAATTAAGTCCTAAATCCTGTATCTAAATTTCACCAATAAACAATTAGATAATGTTAATTAAGTGTTAATCTCAAGTGACCTACCAGGTAAGTATTGTACTGTATATTTTCTCCATAAATAGTTAAGTAATAACACTGTAGAAATGTATTATAAGTTTGTACAGCGCCCTTGAGGTGTTTTCGCACAAAAACGGCGCTGTAAAAGTCATCCAAGTATTATTATTATTAATGCGCACGGCTGCACTAGGAATTTATTTTCGCAATCGATTCCAACTGTAAAAGCCCAGCTACACTACTCGCGAAGTTGATCGAAGTTGACCGAATACGATAGTGTGGACACGAACTTCACTTCGCTTCGGGCAACTTCGCTTCGCTTCGCCCGACTTCCGATTGTTGTCGGTAAATGCGCCCGAGTCAAAGGACTCGAGTCCGAGAGACTGAGTTGGACCGAGTTACTCGCGAAGTTGCACGAGTGTGTGGGCACGCACTTCGAACTTCGGCTAACTTCGTCGAGGACTTCGTCGAAGCGTCGAAGCGAGTAGTGTAGCTGACACTTAATATTTTTTTCCGCACATTTCTCGCAAGATCGAATGCAACTGAGATGCAAATAAATACCCCAAGAGCGAACATATGGAAGATGCAGTATTTGAACGAGAATAATAATTCTGTGAAAACATAAAATGCATACAAATTTGTGTCTGGATATGGTCAAGCAATAAATCAAAACCCCAATCGACAGTTCGAGCCCCACTTTTTATGCTTATGCCGGCTTCATCACTCAGCGAGCGTGTGGTGTCGGCAATTTAGTGAGAGTGAGACGGCTATAGTCTGAGCATTGACGTATCGAGTAATGGTACACTTTTAAGGAAGTGTTTGTATTGTTTCCTCGTATTAGCAGTGATGGCATTTCTACCGAAATTTCGGTAGATTTTCCGATTTCGGCAAAAATCTACCGATCTACCTAAATTTGTGGTTTTTTGAAAACCTGCTGAATTCAGTAAAAAACCATCGATATTCACAAAAATGAAACATACTTTTTGAAAAGTCATAGATTTTTTTAATTTTCTAACCCGCTTTCCAACCCAATTTTTTAAAATTGAGTTTTCATGGTTTAAGGCTAGTGGTTCGAATTTATAAAAAACAATGTACAATTGCGACTGTACCCAGAATTCACAACACAAAACATTATTTAGAATATTATATGAATAAAATTAGTGACATATTTTGGCATTCGATTGAAGCTTAAACATATAATAAGCTGATTGCGGGGATATAATAAGTTAAGCTACCCAAAGTTGGATAGCAATCGCTCAACAGATTATGTAAAAGAAATAATGATTTACCAAAATGGCAAATGGCGTCACCTGCAAAAGTCGGATATAAGTGCATAAAGCAGCCTGATCCCATATGCCCGGCCTTCCATACTTAGCGTGTCCACGGACCTTATCGAACGACCTGTAGAGTACGATAGACGAGAGGATAAACCCCGATGGAAATAGAACGAAAGCCAGAGTAAGCGGTTTAAAGATATTTCAAAAAGGAACGAACGCTCCACGACTCTATGAAATTCTTATCTTCTATGCAAATTCTGTGAAGCTCTACATACGAATATAAGAGGCTTTATTTTTTCTTTCATATTCTTTTATATGTCTGCTTTTTGGTTCTTTTGCTTTTTTTAGGTACCTAGAAAAAATAATTGTTAGTAAAGTGCTTCTTTTATAAACTAAACTAGTTATAGTTTTCTTTTTTACATGTGTGAATTTCGCACTAGAGTTTCAATGAAGGGAGTGGGGAAGGGAAGGAGATTGGTAAAAAAAGGTGGGAAAGTATCTGGATATTTATAATGGCCACCAAACATGGTTAAAGCCATTTTAAGCCACGATTCGATTCTGACTGGTAGTCATTCACCAGGGCGGTACTGAGAGTAATTTACACTTTAAGTTATGAAGGTACACTTTTCAATGGGAAAGGAAGAAGTGTTAAAAATATTTATATTATTCGTGATATGTGAAGAATAAAGTTGTTAAAAATGGGTTACTCAGTTTAACTCACCTTCGTACAGACAGGCCACACATCGCACGTGAGCCGCTCCCAACCAGAAAGAATGTTAATAAATACTTGAACATTGATGGGAAGATGGGATGGTCCGAATACGCTATTGTACTAATTATTTCATACAATTCATTTCCCATTTTGACTTAGGCGTGGCTCACTTGCGTTGTGCGGCCCGAGCATACGAAGCGATCTAAGTAGGTGTCAAGCAGGTAAGTACTGTATGGTATCTACCGATGTGCAAAAAGACATATTTTAAGAATTATTCAAAATATTTGTAAGTTTGAAGCTCTCGGATAATGTATCAAGTAATATTTAAGTATCTTTAAGGTTCTTACTATGTAAATTTAAACATTATACTGTATTTTATAAAATAAATAAAAATATGAAAAAAAAAAAAAAAAAAAATCTACCTGATCACCGTGATAATCGGTTTTGTTTAATGTTAATATTTTAAGAAAATTCTAAAAAAAACAAACCAAAACCTTACCTAAATACCTTGCTGCACTTTTCATAAGAGTTTCATATCCATTTGCCAAACAGTGGGGCAAAGAAGATTGTTGGGGGGTGCTAAAAGGTGAAATATATAATGTATGAGAAAGCGAGGGACGAAAGAAAGACGGGAAGGACTACCAATTACGGCTATTTAAACCTACTCACTAAACAAACCATTAGCCATTTCAAATGAACGAACTAACCATCACACCGGTTCTCTTCAGGGGTAGGCAGACACGATAAACCACCAAACAACTCAACACACTCGCTTCATTCACATCGTGTAATATAAATGTCCTTATATTATTCTGACTTGAAAAGCCCTCTCAGTGTCATTGTTTCACTCGACTGAAACTTACACATTAACTGCAATTAGTACATGAAGTTCTTTAGAAATATCCGTAATATCCTCAATATAAGCGACATAAAAATATATAGTATGCTTCGCGATTGGATGGGGATCTGCTTTGAGCACTCATACGGAGCGGCTCAACATAGTATTCTTCGTGATTGGATGGGGATCTGCCTTGAGCGCTTATACGGAGCGGCTCAACATAGTATGCTTCGTGATTGGATGGGGATCTGCCTTGAGCACTCGCACGGAGCGGCTCAACATAGTATTCTTCGTGATTGGATGGGGATCTGCCTTGAGCACTCGTATGGAGCGGCTCAACATAGTATGCTTCGTGATTGGATGGGGATCTGCCTTGAGCACTCGTACGGAGCGGCTCAACATAGTATTCTTCGTGATTGGATGGGGATCTGCCTTGAGCACTCGTACGGAGCGGCTCAATATAGTATTCTTCGTGATTGGATGGGGATCTGCCTTGAGCACTCGTACGGAGCGGCTCAACATAGTATGCTTCGTGATTGGATAGGGATCTGCCTTGAGCACTCGTACGGAGCGGCTCAACATAGTATGCTACGTGATTGGATGGGGATCTGCCTTGAGCGCTTATACGGAGCGGCTCAACATAGTATGCTTCGTGATTGGATGGGGATCTGCCTTGAGCACTCGTACGGAGCGGCTCAACATAGTATTCTTCGTGATTGGATGGGGATCTGCCTTGAGCACTCGTACGAAGCGGCTCAACATAGTATGCTTCGTGATTGGATGGGGATCTGCCTTGAGCACTCATACGGAGCGGCTCAATATAGTATTCTTCGTGATTGGATGGGGATCTGCCTTGAGCACTCGTACGGAGCGGCTCAACATAGTATGCTTCGTGATTGGATAGGGATCTGCCTTGAGCACTCGTACGGAGCGGCTCAACATAGTATGCTACGTGATTGGATGGGGATCTGCCTTGAGCGCTTATACGGAGCGGCTCAACATAGTATGCTTCGTGATTGGATGGGGATCTGCCTTGAGCGCTTATACGGAGCGGCTCAACATAGTATGCTTCGTGATTGGATGGGGATCTGCCTTGAGCACTCGCACGGAGCGGCTCAACATAGTATTCTTCGTGATTGGATGGGGATCTGCCTTGAGCACTCGTATGGAGCGGCTCAACATAGTATGCTTCGTGATTGGATGGGGATCTGCCTTGAGCACTCGTACGGAGCGGCTCAACATAGTATTCTTCGTGATTGGATGGGGATCTGCCTTGAGCACTCGTACGGAGCGGCTCAACATAGTATGCTTCGTGATTGGATGGGGATCTGTCTTGAGCACTCGTACGGAGCGGCTCAACATAGTATGCTTCGTGATTGGATGGGGATCTGCCTTGAGCACTCGTACGGAGCGGCTCAACATAGTATGCTTCGCGATTGGATGGGGATCTGCCTTGAGCACTCGTACGGAGCGGCTCAACATAGTATGCTTCGTGATTGGATGGGGATCTGTCTTGAGCACTCGTACGGAGCGGCTCAACATAGTATGCTTCGTGATTGGATGGGGATCTGCCTTGAGCACTCGTACGGAGCGGCTCAACATAGTATGCTTCGTGATTGGATGGGGATCTGCCTTGAGCACTCGTACGGAGCGGCTCAACATAGTATGCTTCGCGATTGGATGGGGATCTGCCTTGAGCACTCGTACGGAGCGGCTCAACATAGTATGCTTCGTGATTGGATGGGGATCTGTCTTGAGCACTCGTACGGAGCGGCTCAACATAGTATGCTTCGTGATTGGATGGGGATCTGCCTTGAGCACTCGTACGGAGCGGCTCAACATAGTATACTTAGTGATTGGATGGGGATCTGCCTTGAGCACTTATACGGAGCGGCTCAACATAGTGTGCTTCGTTATTGGATGGGAATCTGCCTTGAGCACTCGCACGGAGCGGCTCAACATAGTATGCTTCGTGATTGGATGGGGATCTGCCTTGAGCACGCATGCAGAGTATAGCCATCAAAATAGCCCAAAAAAGAAAAATTTACAAAAACCGGTAAGAACTTCGTGAAGCGAAATATTTAAAATTTTCAATTTTTCAATTTTCAAAAATTGGTATTTAAAATAATAAAAATGTCGCCTATTAAAATAGTACCTAAACTTCGCTAATTGATAAATAAAATAATTTAATGATTTCTTTGGTAATATTATATATATATTTAATTTTTAAACAGATATTTAAAAAAAAAATCGATCGGGAATGACAAAAGTGGTTAATTATTTGTAAAATCGAATCAATATTATTGTTCCAATATCGAATTTTAGAAGAATCTTTATCCACTTTATAAACTTTATTACACTCGTATTACACTTGTATTACACTGTTCTCAATATATTATTCGTTTTTAAGCCACATTTTGTGGTAGCCCTTGTATTTTAGTAGTTAACTAGATGTAAGCAGCCTGCAAGTTTGCAGGTGTTAAGTGTGTTAATAAACGAAAAAATACCATACTACAGGGATTTTATTTATATATATTAACACTTTTATTCAAGAAAATAATTTTACATAATTTACAGAAGATATATTAATTATTTCACCTAATTTTATAGATAAGATATACCGCCATAATTTCCAGGAATTATAATTAGTACGTAAATTAAAACAAACAGTCTCTAATCTTAATTTTGTGCTACGAAGAAGCTGATTTGTGATGTTTGTTAACTTTCATTCGATTTAAATATAAAACAGATTTCTAGCGTTCATTTCGCAAAAGATGGATAATTTATCTTAAAAACTGATCTATGCAAATTGAGCGTGGAATTAATCCGTGAATTCTAAAATAGTACAAATAATTTATTTTTTTAACAATAATGGGAAATTTCATGGTTAAATTCCCCGACATTTAGGGAAAATCGACATTCAACTGAATTAGCGATTCACGAAAACGGTCAGCGATATTTTTAATATCCCATTTTTATTGTTTTTGGGTTTGTCCGCTTGAACTTCGGATTTCTGAGCAGATGCAAGGATCCATATCATGATTTTAATTATTTTTTGGCGGAATTGTCTAAAAAATCTGGAAAATCTTGCTAGCTCTTCTATACTCTTTACCCTATGATTTATACTTACAAATTCCTTAATATTATGCTATAAATATATCTTACTGTAATTATCACGCAGGTAAGTCACGTACAAACTTTGTATAACAGAATGAAATAAAGAGTAAAATAAAATAATAAAAAACTATTTTGTGCCATGTCTTCCTGAGGCGTACCCGACTTTTTATACCATTAATTCCATGCCGTAATATTCTTCTTAGGTTTTCCTTTCTTCGTGCAGGTCATCCATTTATCTTAAGTATCAGCCTGAATTCTTTCCGGATTTCTACATTTTTAACACAGCCATTCATGGTTTTACCACACTCATGTCCCAGCAACCTCATGTCTATAGCATTCAGACTGACTTCATCCCTTTTCTACCAGATCCATGCCTTACTGCCATAATAAGGGTTGGTATCAACATACCATTGAGGACTGCTAGTTTCGCTCATTTTTATCACCACTTTATTGTATTTATACATATTTTCAATATATACAATAAATTGGTGTTAAAAACAACGTTATTATATTCTAATTATTACAATTATGTATACCCAAAAAGTGTTTACTACATGAAAAAATAAATTAAAAAAAAAATGAATTTTCATACATCATTTTAATTCTGAATTGTATTACTTTACCAATGCACGACCGGTCAGTGGTTGAGTGGGCATAGCGCTTGGGTCTCACCCGAGCGTTGCGTGTTCGATTCCTCGACTGGCTAAGTCCTCCATCACAACACAAGCAACATTTTCGGCTTTCTGTGGTGGTAGTAGGAGATTTTCAAACATTGTTGGGTTATTCGTAACCCTTGAATGTTTGTCTTTCTTTAAAAAAAAAAAAAAAAGTTTCTCCAAAGATTTTGACGATAAGTTCACATTTGAATAATGTTTCATCTTAACTACAACTGCGAGAGACGCGGAAGAGAATGGAAATGTACATATTATTAGGAGTAAGTGGGGTAGATAAATTTATTCAAATAACGGTAACTAGACATTATCATAATATCGACGGCGTAAAGCCAATCGTTACATATTTATGAACGTTTCCCTCCCTAAAAGGATCGGGATCTCAGACATAACCTAATTCCCTGCAATCGGAAGCCATATTTTATCATCGCCACCGCCACAAAAGATGAACAAAACTTATGGAACTTATATAATAGTTTGTAATATAGCTCATGCGGAAGAAGATATGGAATATATAACTAGTAGATCTTTGTTTAAATAGTTGAACAGTCCTAATAATATGTTTTCATTATTTTCTTATTTTAAATCGAAACCAAATTTACCTCTGAAATATGAAGATTTGTCGATGAGTACATAAATACCCTCCTACGCAATTACGAACTGTATATTAAAATAACTTTAAAATAAAATGAACTACTAATTATATAATTTTAAAAGAATCTTCATATCTCAACGATCATTCTATTTTCAAACTTTCTTCAGACAGGATAAAAAGGTAGTATTCAACTCGGCCATTACCTTAAAACAGAAAAGTATCGTACAAACAAATTTAGAGACCGACGAAATGCCAAACGGTCGAGTTAAAACGGAACGTCATCTAAACTAACAAACCTACATTTTTGTACATTTCTTATTGAGATAACACATGATGAAGGACCTCTCCTTGTCACTTCTCTCTATAAATCCTGGTGCCGGGAACGATAGACCTTACATCGACACTTCAAAAGATTCTAGGTTTCTAATGTACAGTGGGAGAAAACTTTTGTATATTATCATCGGAGTTGGAATTAGAAGTCAGATCGGTCATTAAAGTGAGATCCGTTGTTGAAGAAGCTTTAGGAATCTTCATTCAGCAGTAGATCAAGTTATGCATCTATGACTGTTATATATAATAATAAAACAAATATGAAACTTTTTTCCACTTTAATTTTATTGACCGTAACCGGTTTCAGCTCGTTAAAGCCATCTTAAGACTGGTACAAATCATTCTTAGTCTACGGTTTATATTACATAACATATGGACTAAGAATAATTTGACAAAACGTAGACCAAGAATAATTTGTACCAGTCTGAAGATGACTTTACGAGCTGAAACCGGTTACGGTCAATAAAATTAAAGTGGAAAAAAGTTTCATATTTGTTTTATTATAATAAATTATAATGGAATTCCACCATGAATTGTCAGTTTAAAAAATAGACATAACTATGATTGTTATATTATATTGTACTAGCTGAAGTTCCGGCGTTGCTTGTTAGATAGTAATTTGCCTCATATTTTGAACTTCGAGTGTTGAAAATTTCAACAATAAGTATAAAATTCTGCTTTCAGGGGTAGGAAAATAAGACGGGGGTGGTTTATCGAAATATCACGTACATAACTATGTCTATGATTATGTCTTATGTTTTTGACCGGTCGGTGGCCGAGTTGACATCGCGTTTGAATTCCACCCAGGCGTAGTGTGTTCAATTCCTCGGCTGGCTAAGTCCTCCAGCTAAGTAGGAGATTTTCAAACATTGTCAGGTTATTCATAACCCGGGAATGTTTGTTTTTCTTTTAAGAAAAAAAATGTCAAAAACTATGAACTTGATATTTCGAAAATGGCTACCTCCCTTTTGTTTCGAAGGTATAATGTGCAAAATCTCATCGATCTCGGAATAAAACTGTAATTTGAACAAAAAACAATGCCGCCCACCCACATTTGTTTTATCTTTGTATTTTTTCATAGAAAAAACTATGGAAAAAGTGTAGGAATATAAATGTGAGTTATATTATTATCACTCTGAACCAGTTCTATGTTCAAAGAGATACTGTGTGGCTCGTGTGAATGAAGCAGGGCATGATAATAGTATGCAATATTCTTGCATTTCATACTTCCAGCGCGAAGCCCGCGGCACCAGATATGAGAAAAGATGAATATGAATTCCACATTCGTTCTCTAATACCTGTCTCTCTGCATTATATCCCCATTCACATAAATGGCTCATTTTGAGTCACGTAGTGATGAGCATATATTTTCGAATAACGGGAATTTATGCTCTTTATTTAAAACAGTAAAGTACCTACAGAACCTTCACTAAGCATAACTTGAAACCTACAGTCTACCTAAGTCTTGAAAGAGATTGTCGGTTATCTGTTTTGAGTACTAAACACGGCCCGTCTGACTGCTGGCCAAACGTTCTAGCCACAAGATTTTCGACTAACTCATGTAAACACGGCCGGCATAGTCCAGTGGTAACGCATTGGACTGCCATTCCGAAGGTCGCGGGTTCGAACCCGGCGTGCGCAAATAAATTTTATTTGATTAATTTGTGTTATTTCACAATTAATTAATTAAAATAATATATAGTATATTTGCGGCACGTTCCAGAGTGGAAGATACTACCAGTATCGCCCTGGTGTAAGACCACCATTCAGAATTGAAACGTTGCTCTAAATGGCTTTAGCCGTGTTTAGTGACTAGATCTGAATAGCCAAGTACTTCCCCACCTTCCTCTTTCTCTTCCCCACTTACCTTCAGCCTCACAACATCCCCCAATTGGGGATGCCATAGTCTCACTGGCTCCAGACTCTCGAGACGGGAGCAGTTGGGACTCTTGTGAGGTATTCACTATAAAAAATAAAAAAACAAAAGCCTTTTTAATCTTGTGAGTATTTAAAAACTTTTAAAAGAAAAGGTCCAATAATTGATTTAACGTAACCTACAAGACATTCACCGAAATGTACACATTACTTAGTACATTATTAGAGTTATAGTTTGATAATATCTTCATAGGATGAAATTGCTATCACACGTAAAAAAAAAAACATAAATAGGTACCTTCTTTTATGAAATTGGATTAGAATAAGAATTCACGTCGGTACCTACCTCATTATTCGGACCAGGTATTAAAATAAATAATATATTATAATACGTAAGTCACAATTATTAAAATTTCCCTTTTCCTCTTTTCCATTTTTCTGTCCTAGAATAAATCACATAATTATTAAGTTTCACCGAAATAAAACAAAACAAAATTCTTCTTCTTGAGTCCATTCTCAAGTCGTTTGATCAGAACAGTGCTGTATTGTAACACAGGGAGACTTTCGCTATAAATCACACGATGACATCATATTAGTAGGTACCATTCATCGGTCAGTATGTGTTTCTTCTGCCAAATTTTTCGTTTTACTTCATTTGCTCTTTGAAAGCACTTCGAAATAAAAGTATTTGTCTTTTCAAACATATTTACTACTCATAGAAAATAATACTTTTTATCTGCTTTTAAACTGAATCGGATATTAAAATTGCTACAGCGGGAGCTAAGATTAAAACCTCAGGCATTCAGAAAATGCAATAAATGCATGACGCAAAATCTGAATTTCCACGAAAGCAGAGTACCTTACTGACGTATTCTCGAGAAATGTGATATTAAAACCTATAAGAGTGTTATATTATGATCTCTCTTTAAAATGCATAAGCTAACATTCTATTTAAATGCACACGTGGAGTGATATCACACTCAATACATAGATAATTGTAATAATACCAACAAGACAAAAATTTTAAGTTGAGGCAATAGAAAAACATAATAGCTTATTTATTAATGCGAATATCGTAAAAGAGTCCCAACCGTTCGGAGCGAATGGGATTATGGCGTCTTCAAACGGGATATGTTGTGAGGCTGAAGGGGTGGGGAAGAGAAGGAGATATGGATGGGGAATATCGGGAAGTGTCTGGCTGGTCAGATCTTATCACCAAACACGGCTAAAGCCATTTTTAATTATGGTCTTTCGCTAAGGTGATAGAATAGGTACCTACCATTCTAGAACGTGTCGCAAATATAACAGATATGTATTATTTCATATTTATTGTGAAATATCACAGGTCGAAACTTTAGCCGTGACTTTTGGATTCGTAGTTGAGGATTTTAACCGTTCACCACGGACGCCGTCTACTTCTTGATAAATATACGATATGTATAAATGTGTTGAATTAAGCCAAGGAATAAGGCATTTGCAAAGTGGGTTAATATCAATATTTCATTCTCATAAAAATGGTCACAGACAGGATTTTCAGTTAGTTTAATAACTTTAATTTTAGTTGTATCTCTGTCCATAACACTCGGTTCAATTAACGGTAGAACTTTTGCTTTGAATTGTATTGTCTTCACTTTCAAAATGTGGATGTGACTTACGCCACGCTTGTCTGAATTATCACCTTTACCTACCAATATCATGATGTTTTAACAAAAAATATTTTAATTGCCGTTTATCAGGTTGGAACTGATTTGTCAAGAAATTAGAAAGACACGAAGCAAACAAATTCGTTACACTTTTTCGCATCCAATTAGTCCAATTTGACCTCCAATGCTCCCAACGCTCTAACGCATAACGACCTAAAATTACCAAATCCGATCCCCTAACACACGTGATAATAAATAGTGGAACGGGTTTCGACGAGATATTAGTATGAAATAGCGCCTCTATTTCGTGATTTTTCACGAGATTCCGCTGGCACAATAAAAACAGACGATATGATTCTGCTCCTATTGTAGTGCACGAAATACAATACGAAAGGTTAGTAAAGTTTATTGCACAACTATAAAAACAAAGTCGTATATCTTCCAAGTCTCTGGGGGTAGCCAATAAGACTTTTTTATTCTATAACATGCGTGATGTAACAAAACTCTTAACAAACATGCGAAGATGGGTGCAGCAATAAAGCGTGCGTATATTCAACGACAGTGGCATTGTATTAATTTAATATTTAACCTTCATACTTCGATTACAGGTGTCTGTCAAAAAAAATCACTATTCATATTATGAATTTTAGTAGTATTTTACATATAATACAACCCGACTACGTCCGAAATGCTTTCTAAGCTAAATGCTTTCTTAAACTAAATGAAATAAGCAATATTCATATCGTGTCTTATTTTTGCAATTGCCTGAAAATAAGCGTGTTTTTCAAAAAATTCCATATATATATATAAAAAAATATGCAAATTTCATTACCATAGCTCACGAAAAGTATTATTTCAGAAAGCGATATATATAAATATAGTACCCATGCCTACCCACGTATTATCCAAATCCTTGTTATAGAAGAAAGCTAACACTTTGTGGCTTGACATTATATGTATAAATTATTTGTTTTTTACTTTGTTTTAAACCACTTTATTTGAGTTATATACTTGTAAGTCGACCTATGGGTTGAGTTATGTAGGTTGAGTTTATATTTCCATTGTCCTGAAGAACATTGAGTGCAACCGAAACCGATTGACCTAAATTCTTGTAAATTCCTAAAATATTTGTACTGTTCACAATAAACTGTATACAAACAAATAAAAGTATTTTTTCCTTGGATCTTAGAAGGTCATTCGACGGTGGTCATTTTTAAATATTGAAATGTGATTAATATTTTCTGTTTTTTTATCTAACTTTTTATTATTATTAATATTTTTTTATATAGTGTGTGAATGGTCATTTTAAGTGAAACAAGCCCTATGAGACCATAAAATGGTCTTTCAAATGTAAGTAACAAAAACTTCTACAGAGTCTAAAAAAGAGTATATCAAAAAATTTCAAATAACTCTTATTGATAATTTTTATTAAGCGTTAAATTTGTTCAATGCCAGTTTTAATTTAGGTCCAAAAAGATTAACATTTTATTTGGTACATTATTTTTTACAATTTATGTTTTCCAGTAATGTAGGCCTCACTGGGTGGCTTGCCCGTGCTGAGGCCTTCATTTTATAATATGAAAATCTAATCTACATATTACATTTAAAGAGAAAATAATAAATTTAAAAAGAAAATAATATATTTAAAATTAAAAATACGAAATACATAATAATAATTTAAAGTTAAAAAATAATACAATGAAAATAAATCTGTGTGTTTGTGAGTGATGTGTGTTTATATTGGTTTTGTGTGTTACGTGTAGGTTTTATTTTTATTTTATGCTATGAAATTTTGGTAATATTGTCTTTTTTGTTCTTTAATCCATTTTGTAATTTTGTGTGTGAATTTATTTTTATTTTCCTCAATTTTAATTTCAAGTTTAAAACTGTTGAAACCTTTTATTGCATGGTATTGGTAGTGTCTTTGTCCAAAGCTTGAATTTACTGTCGGAGTTTTTATGTTTTCTTTGTACGCTTGTCTAACTGGTCTGTTAGTGCTATTTTGTGTATGTTGAAATTTATTTTTTTTGTCAAAAATGTAGTTTAGTAATGTTTTAACGTATAATTGGCGTATATCTAATAACAAATAAAGTACATTAAAATTAGAACAAAATGAAAAGAAGAATTATTACCAACTGTCCAATAAGAGGTACTACATTATGTACGCCAGAGATAATAAAATGTGGATCAAGTCAAACAAAACATTAATTATGAAGGCTATCTATTCTTTCCTCGATATTTGAGAAATTTAGAAAAGTCTGGGGGTTATTTCTGAATGTATAAATTATCCTGCCAAACCACTGAATGTTATATAAAGTCATCACAGTCGCACAAGAGATCGGGAGAAGGTTATATTAAAATGAATTGTAACAATCAGGATAATAGTAACGCAGACCCTTGAAATATCACGTGATATTATAATTCCCATTTTCAAAATGCCAAATAAAATAATTTATGTTAAAAAATTAATTACGATTACTTTATAGCTTGTCTGAATTATTCTTCACATAACTGATTCAAGTTTGAAAATGATACTTAAAGTCAAAGCCAATTTGAGTTCATCGAACGTGAAAAAGAAAAAAACAATTAGGTTGGGAAAAGGATACCAATCCGGAATTTTCACCACCAAATTTCTGTTATCCATTCATCCGGGAGGCCCCTAAACTTTGACGTTAATTTATTTTATTTTAAATTTTTGTTACCATCAAAATTATTTCAAAAATAAATACAATTATGAAGAGTTTAGTAAGTTTTTTTTTAAAGGAACCGTAAAAACATAGTTCACTTTACCATAATACTTCTATTTGTATTAATATATGTAGATGCTCTGAGGAACTATCGTCATTAATCCCTTCGGCACCGGTGCGTAGTCGGGATACACGCCAAACGCGCGCCCAACATTTGTACACGGTTGACATTTGTCACATGAGAACGGGTCGCTTCTACGATTCGTTCTTAAGTTCAACAGCTCGGCTGTGGAACGAACTGCCGGCCTCTGTGTTTCCTCCCTCCTACAACATGTGACTCTTCAAGACCCATGTTCACTCCTTCCTCTCCACAAAAAGACCCTCCACACAGCATCCCCAAAGATGACATAGGCCCTGAGGGAAATTATTTTCTTCAGGGCCTCCTGTGTGGAGTTAATATAAAAAAAATTTAAAAAAAATGTATTTAAAGATGTATATATTTTTCATTTTGACTAAGGATTGAACCTTTCTCCCAAGGAACTGAAGTCAACCGCGCTAACTGAACCAAATTCCGTATAAGTAGGATCGACACCTATTTCGTATAATAACTGCAGTAATGTCATCCACTTTCAGAGAAATGTCTACGTGTCCATGTGTTTATGTGTCTATGTGTATATGCGTGATCGCCTCCAAAGTCTATTTGTCGAGTTTCAGGTCAATCGGATGTCAGGAAGTGGGTTAATTTCCACCTCCAAAATTTCCACTTATTCATTCACACGAAAACAAAATCGTAATTCAAATAGATGTATTTAAAAAAGAAAGTAATATAGGTAGGTCTTACTACTTACTTGAATATTCATACCTTTACAATCTTATGGGTTTGATGTTAAATCCCAAATAAATACCCAAAGCCAGCAGCCAAACGCACATTTGAATAACACGCTGTTTTCCTGGCCATAAATCACGGTATAACTGAAGAAATACATTTATTTCCGATGTGTTTCACAGAAGTACCTGAATGGAAAAACCATAACGCTAGCTGGAAGAATGTTCCAGAACCTATTGTTATGCTAGACATAGAGACAGAAAGAAGAAAAAGTTTGATATATGGTATTGGCGACAATAATGCTTTTATAGGGACAAAAAATATTATGAAAAATGCTGAGCTTTTCGCCAGCGCTCTCAGTGGGAATAGATTCCTAGCAGATTTCCAGCAAATGCGATTCACGGAAACAGCTTTTCAGATAGAACTCGGATATTTTATACATCATTTTATGCTTTATTTGCAACTGCATTGTAACAGGTAAATTTTGCAACACACGTTCAAACATCCAATATGATCTGAGTTTAAGAACGGCATTTAAACCATTTATTAAACTGAAATATCCAACTATTGTATACAAATAAAATAGGTACTTTGACAACTGTTTGACACAGTTTCAAAACGTACCCAACTAATTCCGACGAAATATGAATGTTTATTGTAAGTAGACAACTGTATGTAGATATCGTCATTTTGTGATAAAATCACCTCGAGAGATCTTGAATGTTACGTGAACACCTCACTAGGAGAACCCGTGATGAGGTGTTAACGTGTTTGTGATTAAATGTGACAGGTATTTGTGTGTGTAGTAGAAAGTTATTTTTTTTTTCACAAACATATATTGAAATATGAAAACACACATTTATATGTGAATGTATGAATTTAAGGATAATTCTTGACGAACGTGTATTATATTTAATTTTACTTATTATATGTTGGTTATGTTTGGTTTGGAATTATAATCTTTTGAATAAAGTGAATATCTTGATTTTTTATCCAGGCTACGATATGTTATTTGAGAAAGTTTGTTTGAAAACGATGTTTCATTTTTGTTCAAAAATTCGATTTTTTATATTAAGTTATTAAGGAAATTTCCGTTTGGCCGTGCGCCGCAAAAACAAATTCGAAAAAAAAAATTTTTTTCAGCTACAATATCACTAATGCCATTTTTTGTAACATTGGCACTCTAGTACACCCAAAAGTCATGAGCCACCGCTGGTGCCCTGGTTCCTGGGATGAGGTTTGCATGAGTATTGGCGTAGCGTAGGGTTTAAATGCATAACATATTATCTGCAATACTATCCATTCATAACATTAAATAGTTGGCCTTTTCTAAATATTAATCTGACATTCCATTTCTGCCGAAGTGGGATACAGGGTGCATCAAAGGGACAGTGCAGTTTTGAAGGGCCGGTATATCCCGTGTGGGGGGGTAGAAACCTGGGAGGGATCTCATTTTTTTGGGAGGGTCGAGCCGTTTTCAGTCGTTACCATAATTTGGTCCAGACAAGGCCTGGGCTTCGCCATCTGCACATTTCTTGAAAATTGTCGTTCTTTCGTCTCCACAATTTGTGGTTCCTTCTTGTGGACCTACCTGAAAGAAAATATTTTTAAACATCGCTTCTGGGGGGCATCATCTTTCTGAGGTCATCTCCAAGACTTGATGCATAAAACGACATGATGCACCAAATAAAATATTTTTTGCCGCACCCTGTAGAAGGCATGAAGTAATTTCTGTTATCCATTGATGACGTTTACCGCGGTGAATTGCAAATGCCACGGTGGAATTATTGCTGCAAAATAATATTATTGTGGTCGGCGGCCATAATTAACGGGATAATCGCAGTGGGCCAGATGGGGAGGGTAAACAGAGTGACGGCCATTCCACGACGGTTCTTTGCTTTGCAGCTCGGATTATAGAAATAATATGATAATTTCGATCGAATGTTCACCTTGCACACTAGTTTTACATCATAATATTCATGTAATCTTTATATTTCTTAAACAAGGGGGGGGGGAGATTTTTCGTATAACACCCCTTAGCAAATATAAGCACGTATGTACATTTCTGCTCAAAAATGTACTTATAAACGTCAAAAGCACTAATCATGACCCATGTAGGTATTTTTACTATGTTAAGTAAATAGTAACAATTTTAATTTTGTTCCAAACCTTAAACGTAATTTTTTCAAATCTAAAAAAAGTTAAAAGAATTCAGAAAAAGAGTAAAGTACCTACACAGAAAATAATATTGTTAACATACGTGACATATAACCACTACTTGATGATGGCATTTTTTCAAATAAGAATAATAAAAGGTAAGTACCTAAAAAAGATACTATCTAGTTAAAATGTTTTCTTAGCTTGTGAACTGAAGTCAACCGAATAGAATTCATTGGCAATCTAACTATTTCAGCAATCAAGTCTCAATTTTTCATTTCAGATGTTCTCCTGGTCGGGTTTCTTGTACAGAAACTTAACGCCGAAAGATACATTGATAATATACTGACTTTTTGACTGCGTTGAATAGTGAACATTTAAGTAGCACTTGGCGCCAAAATATCTCACATGTCTGTCACCGATATCCTGTACGTGTTTTAATGAGCTAAAAACAAACGGGAAACAAAACACATGACAGCGTCATTATACACAATATACACTCGTCTTACATTCCTGCACCCCGACTAAGGGAGAATTACATGGATGCTGTCGACTCATTAACACATTTTACCGGGAGCTATGTTCATTTCACAAAAAACACTTGGTGTCAGGATTATTTTTATTTGAGTATTTTTTTTTAAAGGATGCTAATCTTGGAAGCGGATATTAACCCACTTCCTGACATCCGATCGAGCTGAAAATCGACAAATAGACTCGCTGTCTATGACAAAAGCATTCTATAACATTACAGTAAATAGTAAGCTCAAGCGTCGATCTTACCCAATCGAGATTTTGGTTCCTGGGTAGGAAGGTTAGATCATCGGTCAAATCATTTTTTGGGTTTTAAAAGAGATTTTTAAATAGATGTATTGTGGTAAAAATACTTTGTCCCAACTGTTGCTAACCGTCTCAAGCCAGTGGGATTATTGCATACCCAATTCAGTTGTGAGGCGAAGGTATTAGGGGGAGGGTTGATGGGAAAGTGGAAGTGAAAGTGACCGGTTGGAGAGGTCAAAGGGTCTCCCCCAAACTAGCCTCTCCCAATCTGGCACGCCACAGCTGGTGGGCAGGCCCATCCTAAACACACCTCACCCGATGAACCTGGACACCCCTGCTTATTCACCAAACGTTGCGAACCACTTGGGGTGACCTATGGCACAGGTGTTGGTTATTCAACGAATGGTTCCCGGGGAGGCGGTACTTAACCCGCCACCCAAATGAAATAGTGTGATGGTTAATAATTACAGTCCTCCCATAAATAAATCACAATACACGAATTAAAAATGCTTAAAATATCACAAAATAAATAGCTTATTTACAATTTGACCTACTGAACTCTATCATTCTTCTGTGAATAAAACAAATCATTATATTAAACGGCCAGTCAATTACTCTCTTTCTTATCCGGTTCGATGGCCACGCCAAACATTTTTCTACAAAATGCCGATCAATCAGGCAAAATTCTTGAAAGCTACTGGACAAGGCAGTAGCGGAATCAGGGGCAACATTGTACCGTCGGTGAGTGGGGTAACTTTGGCAGCCGGGGTAACATTGGCTCATCGGTTAGTGTCAAACATGTGTTGCGATCTCGCGCGCGGAGCAAAAACTCCCATTCATCAGAAGGCAATGCTTTTAACAGCTGACAAAAAAACCAACGAACCTTTGCAATGTCCTTGTTTGATGTTTTCCAACAGGGGTAAGTACAACTTAGTACAATATTTATTTTCATGTTCTAAGCAGAATTTATGAACTGTCAAATCATAAACATTTTTAGATTCGTTTTTTGGCTTGTTTTTGATTTATTTATGCTCAATGCGTGCTTTGTTTTCGTTGAAGTGATACGTTTATAAAGAGATATTAAACTATAAAATCATTAATTATTGAAGACAATATTAGCGATTTCTAAACGAAAATCTGAAACAGAAAAATCATAAAAGGATACGGTCACATCTAGGACCGTAAAGACAAGGGTCCTGAGTTCGTGTCCTAGATGTGACCGTATCCTTTTCTGATTTTTCTGTTTCAGATTTTCGTTAGAAATCGCTAATATTGTCTTCAATAATTAAATATTACAATTTGAGGTTTTACTCAATAAAGTTATTCCGAAAAATAAATATAAAATCATTGTTTAAACGCAGTAAAGGGATATTTTTCAATTAATGTAAATATGTCCACAAGGTACCAGAAAAATGTAAAATACCGAACAAGAGTCCGAACTTCTAATTAAGCCTCGATTACGCTTATTAGGGCATCCTAATAAGCGTAATCGAGGGAGAAGATGGGAAGAGGAAGTTTGGAAAGTACCTGACTCTTCAGATTAAGAGAGTATCTGCATCTCTTGGGGTAACTTAAAAAAAATACTATTCTCCAGATTGCATTTTCTTCATGTTCCTTAAAGATCCTTGCTACCGGAATAGCCTTTATTCCCAACTCCTCTAATAAATTACATTATACTTCACAAATATTGCGGCGCGTACAAAGGGTGGTTTAAAATGTAATAGGAATCTTTGTTTACAGAAGTTATGAATATGGAATGGGAACATTAGTAGTTAGTACTACTTGAAGACTGGAACTGAGATAAGCGCTTATGATAATGAACCATTAAGGGAATGTTGTATTATATTCCAATGTAAGGATTGATTCTGTTCAATTGATAATATTTAGATTTTAAATTCGAAGCGATATTTTTTTAACTTAATTCCAAGACACTGTAAACTACGCCGTACCAACCAGGAATTCCTAAAATAATATTTCAATAAATTTTTGTAAAGCTTACGTCTTGCGTAGTAAGCGTGGCAAGACGGGACGACGCTCTTATACGGAACGACGCTTTATTCGGCCAGCCTTGTGACATTGGTTATGGATTTGTTTTAAACGATGATGATTTTTTAAATTTGTAATATATCTATCTCTGTTTATTTTAATAATAAAGTTATTAGAAGAGTGTATATGAGACGATCGATGAATGTGAATGGGGCAAGGAGTGTGTGCCAAGACCGAATTGTTTGGCGGTCCGTCCTCTCTGCCTACCCCTTCGGGAAACGGCGTGATGGTTAGTTAGTTAGTTAGTTATTAAACTATCGAAAATATGAGGAGTTGTTTAACTTTTATTTTCACCTACTTCAATAAAAACCAATTTAGATATGTCTTTTTTAATCTGGAATTATTCGTATTTATTACATTAGTGACAAGACGAAACTGCGCGACTCTTCACAATTTCTGTTTCCCACCTATCATGGAATCCCTATCGATGAATGCAGGACTTCGCAGATCTCCTACCGGTTACGCCAATTATTAACAAACTAATCAGAGGCCAGTTCCACGCTACCTACTAAATAATGTACCAAGGACGGCTTTGATCGACCAGAGGTCCCGAGCCGGTTGAAAACTCAAGACCTGATCCTGGTAGCGAGAAATGTCGTCCCTTCTAGCGAGTTCTTAGTATATCCAGATCAAGCCATAGACTCCAAAGCTGAAAAATGATATCGAGATGTCTCGTCTCTTGCAGCGGGTTGGAGAACGTAGGAGATTTTGTTCACCGAATATATGTAGTCGCAAATAATGCGCTGTACCGCCTTTCCGGTGAATAAACTTATATTGTTTTACATAATTGTTTTACCGTTATTTGTTATTTTCAGTTTTCTTACGAAAAAGTCGTTGTTTCGAACTAAATTAAATGCTGACTATTATTTGATGGCTTTACACATTAAAGAAATGTTTAAAATACGTTAGTTATTTCGGGATTTTCATGAAAAATGAGACGTAGAACATTTTGCAAAAGTGAAAATTTAAGGTCAAACTTATTTTTAAAAACTTCCGACAATCGACTGATATACTGTTTAGTATATTATTATCTTTTTAAAAGTTCATGTAATGAAAAATAAATCAATAATTAACATTTTGAAAACGGGATTAAAATAAAATGATTTATTTATCATTATAAACTTATAACAACGGACTTAAAATAATGATAAAAAACTAATCTCTAATACAATGAAGGTACAATGCGACTTAATTGAATGCATATTGAGTCAGTGTACGAAATTCATTCGTAAATAATCATACATGTAAAAGTTTAAATAAATCAATTAAACGTCATACGTTCGGTTTTATTCGTTTCCAGATCTTCAATAATTATGAATTAGCATGGATGAGATAGAAAGCTCGGTTAAATGTATGAAGAATGGTAAGGCTGTTGGGTTTGACAATATTGCTGCTGAATATTTTAAAGGAGGTAGCCGTGTAATTCTCACATGGTTGTGCAATCTTTTTAACCAATGTTTAAAGGAAGGTTACACGCCTTTAGATTGGAGAAGGGCTGTGATCATGCCATTATACAAAGGTAAAGGGTCACGTATGGAATGTGGGAATCATAGGGCTATTAGCCTGCTTAGTTCAGTTGGCAAGCTGTATGGTAGAATTTTGATTGAAAGAGTAAGAAAGGAAACAAAGGATAAAATATGGGATGTGCAAGGTGCTTTTATGAGTGGAAGGGGGTGCATGGACCAGATCTTCTCATTGCGTGTGCTCACTGAGAAGTTTCTGGCAAAAAACCAGAAACTTTTCTGTGCCTTTGTAGATTTACAAAAAGCATACGACCGAGTCGACAGGAAAAAGCTATGGAAGGTGTTGTCCAAGTATGGAGTGAATACGAATCTGACTCAGGCAATTGCGTCTCTGTATGAGGGAAGCGTTGCATGTGTTAGGGTAAACGGTGGTTTTAGGGGGTGGTTTGATATCACAAAAGGTGTTAAACAAGGCTGCGTAATGTCGCCGTGGTTATTCAATCTATACATGGATAATTGTATGCAAGAATTGAAAGAGGTGGGATTGGGCGCGAATTTGAATAATTTGAAAGTATGTTTCCTGTTGTATGCTGATGATGCGGTGCTGATTGCTAATAGTATAGATGATCTACAGTCTCTCGTGTCTAGGATGAACGAAGTATGCATGAAGAATGAGTTAATGATGAATGTAAGTAAGTCTAAAGTAATGGTGTTTGAAAGAGAGAGTACGAAAACAGTGTGCAATATAATTGTGAATGGGGAATACTTGGAGCAGGTGGATGAGTTTGTGTATTTAGGAAGTATGTTTACGAGAGATGGAAAGGCTGACAGAGATATCGAAAGAAGGGTAAATGCAGGTAATTCCGTTAATGGAGGACTAAACGCCGTTGGCGCTAACAAAAAATTGTCCAAAAAAGCGAAGTTAGCAGTCCACAACGGAGTGCTGGTACCTACCTTGATGTATGGAAGTGAGGCATGGAACTGGCAAAGAAAGGATGAAAGTAGATTAAATGCTGTTGAAATGAGATCCCTGAGGCGTATGTGTGGTAAAACCATGTTTGATCGTGTGAGGAATGTGGAGATCCGCAAAGAGTGCAAGGCTGATGTAAGCGTAATGAGTAAGATTAAGAAAGGGACGCTTAGATGGTTTGGGCATGTAGAGCGAATGAGCGAAGATAGGAGTGTAAGGAGGATATATGATGCAAATGTGAATGGTAGCAGAAGTCGGGGACGCCCGAGGAAGACATGGCACGATCAAGTGAATCAGATACTCGAGTCGGGCCATGTCAAGAGTCAGAATAATAGAAGAGTATGTATGAGACGATGTATGAATGTGAATGAGGCAAGGAGTGTGTGCCAAGACCGAGTTGTTTGGCGGTCAGTCCTCTCTGCCTACCCCTGCGGGGAAACGGCGTGATGGTTAGTTAGTTAGTTAGTTTTTTTATTATTTGTTATTTTTATTAGAAGTAGCAGATATTAATTACATTATTATCATTAGATATAATTTATTTACAAACACCGCTTTCAGACAACGGCAGCCTTTAGCTTCAGTACCTACATACATAGATTTTGGATAATATTGATTTATTTTATTTTTTATGTGTGTACTCCACACGAGTCCCAAGTGCACTCAACCGTCTGGAACCAATGAAACTAGGCATTCCCAACTGGTATATGTTGTTAGGACGAACGTATTGGGGAAGGAAAGTACCTAGCTAGTAAAATCTGGTGACCAAACATGGCTATAGCCATTTTAAGCAACGTAGATTGTCAATGATAGTATTTACCAAGACTGAAAGTATCTACCATTTTAGAACATGCAGCGAATATATTATTTTCAATGAATGAATTCTATGAAAGCATAAAGTCATCAAATTTTGGATTCAGGATTTGATTCCCCAACCTCTGGATTCAAAGCCAAGGATCGTAATCACTCAACCACGGATGCCGTCGTTTGTTTAGAACCAGCTGTAGACAATGTGGTTCCCCATATATGTTATCCCAGTAATGAACTCGCTCGGAATGTTGGCACAACGACCGATGACAGTAATTTAATATGCGTCGGAAAGGTCCAGTGGACTGGATGCATTCAATTGATCACCGTAATAAATATGTCGAATGCACTTGACGATTAAGCCCTCACACAATATCTAGTAATTAATTGCCTAAAAGACAATACGTCAGCAACAATCATGATTTATATCAATTTTGATTAGTTGACTTCTTTATAAATAGGTTGAAGAAGTTACACTTTTCGTTACTTGTAGTGTTTGTAAATATATATATTTATTTTTTTAGTTTACTGGAAAAAAACAGTTATAATATATATATATAATAATATACCCTGCATGCGGCACTTGCTTGGACTTCGCCCAGTTTAAGTGACACTAACAACAGTTACATTTAATAAGTAGATATTAGGTCATTTACAGAGAGAGGTTGAGTACCTATACATATATTGTTAGAGTTAATGGATAATAAAATGCTCAATTTAGGCAAAATAAGAATGAGAGTTGTTTGAGTAAATTAAATTTTACGTATTAGTGATGGATTATTTCAAATGAAACACTATTATTCACTACATGTCTACAACTGATATTAACTGTTACCGTATCTAATATAATTTGCTCATGGGAGACTTGCAGTGCTTAAATATGTGTTGCAACCGACAATGTCTATAAGGTAAATCAATATCGTATAATTTGTCACAATAATTAAAGATAAGTATAACAAAGTTGACTGAAATAATAGATTATTACATATTGATTAATTGTACCCGTGTTTATGAATAAAAGGAGCGTAATTGTGCTATAAGATTAGTAGTCGGTTTACTTAAAATGTGTTAATTTTACTCCAACTGATCCCGTCCTAACAGTTGTCGGTTAAGAATTACCATCAGTTGGAGTAAAATTAACACATTTTAAGTAAACCGACTGCTAATCTCATTGCACAATTACGCTCCTTTTATTCATAAACACAAGCACAATTATTACTGTATCTAATAAAGTTTAAAAACAAAGAAGAATAAAATAATAGATTATTAAAATATAAGGTTTACATTTTATTGTACATATGCAATGATATACAACGGAAATAGATAAAATAATGTAATCTAATTAAACTTTATTTTATTAAAATTTATTTTATTAAAACCCAAATAACTTTGGTCTTAAAATACTTCACACGGGATATAAAGCATCGCAAATAATTAATTTCAAAATTTTAGAAATTAGAAAACATTTCAATATTAAATCAGAAATAATTAATACAAATGATAAATTGTTGTTCATTATCCTACAATTATATGAGCAGAAACGACGTTTTTGAAGAAATATCGTATTGCATGACGCAATCCGATTTCAGTGTGAAATTTATGGGGGTCTTAATTTTACAGTCTTATTTTTTTGGATCCGGTCGCCTGCAAACCGAAATGAACCTTAAGGTTGGTTAAAATTGAGGGGCAGAGTGGTCGAATTTTGCCTGCAGACCCCCTACGCGGAATTTACCCGAAACATACGATTTGGATTCGACCAATCAGAGGGCCTAGACCGTCCAGACGCTAGCGTAATAATATTATAGGTAATTACATTTTACATGTTTGTGAGAAAATGAGAAAATAACTTAAATATGTTACACATAGCAGAGGTAGAGGGTTCGTAATAAACAATTTTATTTTTTTTCCAATATGCATTTAGCAAACTGAACCAAGGACAAATGGAAAATATTGGCGTCTGAAAATATCTTATTGTATTTTGTGCATGTCCTTCTGAAAAATAAATATTTTGTGTAGTTAGTTTTTGAGTGTGGGATGTGGAATTGTTTGTTTGACCGTGGGTTTCGTATTTCACAGTGTAAATTATCACTTTCCAGAAGGTAGTGGTTGTCAACAGCGTTGTGGATAGTTATTACAATTTTGAATACTTTTTTTGGTCGGATATTTCTCTTCTTTCTTCTAATGTTGATAGTTTGTGAAATGCTAATGAGTCTTTCAACTGTTGAGGTGATGGTGAAAGGATTAAAAGTCGTGTTTCAGAACTCTTTTCGATTTCTTCTAACCTTCAATATTAATTTTATATTGGGGATTTCAAATTACTGATCCAAATTCTAATACTGAACGAACGAAAGAGACATAATAGTATTTTTACTATACGAGGTGATTTGAATGGTTTCATCACTCTTATGATGAATCCTAAAATTTTGTAGGCCCTGTCACAGATAAAATTTATATGTGATCGGAAAGACATTCCTGAGTCCATTATTATACCAAAGTCCCTTACTTCAGAACATTTTTCAAGTTCTACGTCATTGATTTTTTTTGTTAATGATTTTGGTGAAAGATGTTGTGTTACGTTTATCCAGGTTGAGGAACATTTGGTTGTTAGCACAGTATATTCTAAAATATCTTCTTGCATTTCTAAGCACTCATTGATATTAGCGACCTTTTTGAAAATTTTAATATCATCTACAAAAGTTTTGAATTTTTAGTTTTTAAAACATGTCCCTATATCATTGATATACAAAATAAACAACAAGGGTCTGAGATGTGATCCTTGTGGAATTCCTGGTAGTAAATTATAAAAAACGTGAAGACAAACCCTTCGCTATAACTGCTTGACTTCTATCTGTGACATATTATGATTTGATTCATCTTAGAAGGTCCCAATTAATCCCTTATTTTTAACAGCTTCTTCATAAGCAGATCGATGTTAATTTTATCAAAGGCTTTAGAAAAATCCGTATAGATTGGGTCTATTTGATATTTAATACCCGTAGAGTTTAATATAAAATCTATGTATTCCAACAGGTTGGTCTCAACTAACGGTTTTACGAAAAATCAGTGTTGGTTTTTATATGATTGTTATTACTGCTGGAAAAATTTGATGAATAACTATGTTTTTCATTATTTTGAGAAAAATGGGGGGTTGAGAGATGGGCTTGTAATTGGTTATACTATTTTAACCCCGCTTTTGTGGGTAGCTTTTAAAGATGTAGATATATAGATAGGTATCGATAGATTATATAGTTTTAAACTTTTTCCATTGATGACAGTAGTAGTACCACACAATAGAAACAACTGTCAGACGTTTGGGTCTAATATCCGAATGGTTACGAAGATAGCCGATGTTATCCGATCTACAGGCGATAATCTTCAGTGAGCAATTCCACCGCTTCAAAATAACTTAGAGCATTCTACAGATCGGACAAGAGTCCAATTAGATATTCATTGTAAAGCGCACTTGAAGGGAAATTACACCAAACTGCGCTATACAAATGCTATTTTATTATTTTAAATACGATACGTTCAACAAACCTGTAATCTCAGAACGAACCAAGAGTTATTGAAATCTCCCGAACATCCAAGTGTATTGACAATCAGCTTAAAATAACAGTACCTATACGACAAAACCTAAACAAACATAAAAGAGCTATTTAGCAAGTCAAAACTGATTATAAATGTTGGTAGGTTTGCTAGGGGTAGAAGAGTATTAGTACAAGGCTGACTATAGCGCAGGCCTAGGCGCGCGGCGGATTTTGAAGTGTGATCAAGTCAATACCATCGATCAACGTTGGTTTGCAAATGAAAGCGATTATTGTTGATCCACATTACTGCTGATTTATATATTGTTTTATCGCAAGCATATTAAATAAACAGAGTGATTAAAATGACTTCCAGGCCTGTTCTTTAGTTGGCCTTGGTACGGGTATAAGTGACGTCATATAATTGCATATCCAAAAAGTTTCTTATTTCTAGGTAAACAATTTATTTAGCAGTTATTTTCTCCAGTAGCCGATACCGTGGGGAAAAAAGTCAACTTACTTTATTATCACTGTTAATCAGTGTTGGTTTTATAATATTTTTTACAGAAGTCCACTATTATTGTCTACCTCAAAATGAAAAAATAATTTATTTATTTTTTATTTGTTCATTTTCGGGAAATCGACAGCTTACATTTAATCAGTTTGTACATAAGTATTATATAGTAAAATAAAACCAATTATGGATTTCCTCCTTGTGACTTTAACTCTACTGAGACAGCATAATATGGAAAAAAGTTATTTAAATTTGTGAGAAAGGAATATGAATTAAAAAAAATTATACAAAACAAAAGATTATATAAAACGAGAAATTTACAAAACAATACATTTATAGCCATGGAGAGACGTTGTAGGTATAAATCAAATCATAATAGATATATAAACAATAGAGACATAAACATTATTCACAAACCATCAGAGAAATATTCTTTTATTCTTTTATGAATTTTATTAATTTATGAAATAGGTCGTTAAGTTTCTTCAAAAAATTGCAAGAAGAAGTTTCGCCTATACCTAGTATTCATTGGAATGGACTGAAAGTGATATGGGAGCATCATTTTGTTTAAGCTTATCTTCATTTAATTTCTTATATTGAATCACGAACCTACGTTATCCTATATATTTGATTTATGATTTAGCGAAAAAAATTGAATTTTAGAATTTTCGCTGTCCAACGAATCAATAAAAGTTGTTCGTTATTCCATCGATGTATTCTAATAAATAGAATATTAGGAATTATTTTAGGATTAATTAAACTTAAAAAAATATATATATATATCTATTTTCCCCTCAAAAAGCACTAAAAACAACATAAAATATGCGTTTTTTCGGAACTTTTAACCTTTTTACGGTGTTTCATTATGGAAACGTAAATTATTCATAATGGCTGGGATATGTCCAGAGAATTTTGGATTTCGAAAAAGGGCTTTCGTTATAACACGCATTTAACAATTTACGAGTATTGAAGGAATTAGTTAAAACAAAAACAGTACCAATGTTTTTCGACCTGTCCAAATAATTTGATAATGTAAACCAGTTATTTGAAAGAATAAAACTCGAAAATTGATGATTTGTTTAGGTACTAGTTAGATAAGTTTTTAATGGGTACTATTCGAAATATCTTTAATGTTGATACGCTATGGTAAAATAAAATGAGTTAAAAACAGATATATTTTACATTTCTCCAGAAATTACAAGAAACCAGCTCAATCAGAATAGCGTTCAGTCACTGTGTGGATTCATCTTGAGAAATCATCAATACTCGAATATCAGCACAATAATAATGCTCAATAGAATTGTTTTCACGGCAGAATGGCATTTTCTACAATTACACAATGCGCTAATAATAGCACTTTGGTGATCATTCTAAGAAAATTGACGACCAGTTGACTAGAGCTTCAGAGCAACCGAATGTAGGAACAACTGAGGTTTACCCATTTCCCCAACAAAGCACACAGGCGTAGGACATGACAGAACACAGAGCGTTGCGAGCGCAGCACACAGGGGCTAACGATCCAACATAGATATTCCGGCAGTTAGTGTGTTACGCCCTAACGATTATTAGATTTAGTTTCCCGTTACTCGATGTGCAGATTCAAGTTTGGATCAACATGGCCGTCTATGGAGGGCAAACGAAGCGTGATTTATGTAAATTTATCTGTTTCTGCCGATTCCTCTGATACATACACTTCAATACTAAAAGTGCAGTGACGGTAGCACAGGCTATGCAAATGTATTTTTTTGAAAATTTCAATCAGCTTGCTTTTGTGGCATGTGACACTGATTGTAAATTGTGTGAAAAGTATAATGGAACATTTGGAAAATCCAGCTGCGCGTCAATTTGTTTTTGTTATTGCAAAATTTGAAAGGAAAATGATATTATTACTTTTTAGAGAAGTGTTAATTTTGCATACTCAATTTCGGTATTCAAAATATCAGAAACCTAGTGAACAAATTCCCTTACTAATAAACGTGAATTTAAATTTAACACGATTACCAATCACCCCACATTAATGATCAATATAAGTTTGTTTGTGAGGCTCATATGTGTTTCAGTGTAAAGACAGGTTTTTTTAAGCAGGCCAATATCGAGTACCTGCGTACAGAAATGAGCATTATAACAGCTGTGTTAGAAATTGAACAGAAAGTTAATTCACTTTAAGAAACTTAACTTTATTAACTTTATGTTAACTAACTAACTAACTAACTAACCATCACGCCGTTTCCCCGCAGGGGTAGGCAGAGAGGACGGACCGCCAAACAACTCGGTCTTGGCACACACTTCTTGCCTCATTCACATTCATACATCGTCTCATACATACTCTTCTATTATTCTGACTCTTGACATGGCCCGACTCTAGTATCTGATTCACTTGATCGTGCCATGTCTTCCTCGGGCGTCCCCGACTTCTGCTACCATTCGCATTTGCATCATATATCCTCCTTACACTCCTATCTTAGCTCATTCGCTCTACATGCCCAAACCATCTAAGCGTCCCTTTCTTAATCTTACTCATTACGCTTACATCAGCCTTGCACTCTTTGCGGATCTCCACATTCCTCACACGATCAAACATGGTTTTACCACACATACGCCTCAGGGATCTCATTTCAACAGCATTCAATCTACTTTCATCCTTTCTTTGCCAGTTCCATGCCTCACTTCCATACATCAAGGTAGGTACCAGCACTCCGTTGTGGACTGCTAACTTCGCTTCTTTGGACAGTTTTTTGTTAGCGCCAACGGCGTTCAGTCCTCCATTAACGGAATTACCTGCATTTACCCTTCTTTCGTAGATCTTCTATACTATTAGCAATCAGCACCGCATCATCAGCATACAACAGGCAACATACTTTAATATTACTCAAATTCGCGCCCAATCCCACCTCTTTCAATTCTTGCATACAATTATCCATGTATAGATTGAATAACCACGGTGACATTACGCAGCCTTGTTTAACACCTTTTGTGATATCAAACCACCCCGTAAAACCACCGTTTACCCTAACACATGCAACGCTTCCCTCATACAGAGACGCGATTGCCTGAGTCAGATATGTATTCACTCCATACTTGGACAACACCTTCCATAGCTTTTTCCTGTCGACTCGGTCGTATGCTTTTTGTAGATCTACAAAGGCACAGAAAAGTTTCTGGTTTTTTGCCAGAAACTTCTCAGTGAGCATACGCAATGAGAAGATCTGGTCCATGCACCCCCTTCCACTCATAAAAGCACCTTGCACATCCCATATTTTATCTTTTGTTTCCTTTCTTACTCTTTCAATCAAAATTCTACCATACAGCTTGCCAACTGAACTTAGCAGGCTAATAGCCCTATGATTCCCACATTCCATACGTGACCCTTTACCTTTGTATAATGGCATTATCACAGCCCTTCTCCAGTCTAAAGGCGTATAACCTTCCTTTAAACATTGGTTAAAAAGATTGCACAACCATGTGAGAATTATACGGCTACCTCCTTTAAAATATTCAGCAGCAATATTGTCAAACCCGACAGCCTTACCATTCTTCATACATTTAATCGAACTTTCTATCTCATCCATGCTAATTTCGGTAACATTCACTCCATCGTCATTCATATCTGATTCACCGCTGGAATCACTGTCACTCACTTCGCTTTCGAAGACTTCCTCGAAATAATTCATCCATCTCTCTTTTATTTTTTCCTCATTCGTCAACATTTTTCCATCTTTTGATTTTATCACTTTCATGCTTCCGTTTTCTGGGCCACTCCGGGACCTTTTGACTTCTTTCCAAAACAACTTAATGTTTTCTTGGAAATGGTTTGTCATTTTCATTCCTTCTTCCTCTTCCAGGCGTTTCTTTCGTTCTTTCACTCCAACTCTTACTTTTTTCTTACATTCCTTATATACTTCTTTCGCTCGATACTTCTCTTCGCTGGAAGCACTGCCAGCCGCAATCAGACATAACCATGCTTTCTTCTTCTCTGAGACCAGTGCTTGTACCAGTGTTAATCGTGATTTTGATTATTTGCATTCCAGGGATATCCTTGACTTCTTCCATTATCTTATGGAGTGTAGCATTACGATATGTGATGCACATAATATTTCGAAAGGAAGGTATAAATTTCCGCCAAACTACAAAAACTGAGAGGACCTACCTGTGGTGTGGTGGTGTAGATAGGAAATTGCGCAAGTATAAATATATAAAAATGCTCTATATACATTAACACAAATTAAAGACGTAGGCATCACTTTCCAATCAAATCTTTCATTGGTTGATTATATAACTAAAGAAATTTCTTACAAATTTTTCAAAAATATTAAACGTAATATTTTGCCTTTTTTAGAAGTTAAGGTGAGTACAATTCTCCCGTCTAGAACCCACAATATTCATGAAGTAGCTTTTGAAAGAATATACAATAAATTCTTACGTTTTCTAAGTATTAAAATGGGAATTCCAGGAATTTTGTTGAACTACAACAATTTTTAAATGGAATGAATATGCTTAGATTGTCGGACGGAAGGATTTTAACTTACTTTTTGTTACAATTTCTTGCATTAATAAACTTTCGAATTCCACTCCGTAATACTAGAAGTCGGGTTTTTTTTATTGCAAAAATTCTGCGACTAACAACCATAATATGTATTCCTCGTTTCCCCGAATACCTAGATGGAAATAAATATTCCGAGTCAGTGGACATCTTCAATTTATCACTTAACAAATACAAAAGATTGTTGCTGAACCAGTTTAGTTACATAAAATAAATACTGTATAATTGTTACTATTCATGTGTTAAATCTCTATGATAAAAACAACCCCAAATGTCGATAAAGCAGACCTAATATAAAAAGTCAAGATTAACTAATAAACTTGATGAAAAGTTGAGAGTTATGTGGGCAGTGGGCACGGCACTGAACTCTTGCGCTGGCCGTGTGTCCGGCATTCATATTTATTTTCTCCGTCCAACATGCACTCGACATTTCACTACAGCTGAAACAGAATTTTCAATGCGGTGAATTCGTTTCCCAGCATTTTATTTCTTGCATTTTTTATTGAATTTTTTTTTAAATCGCAGCTTTAATATGTTTACTGAAACACAGCGTTAAAAAGAGTGCGCCTTTTTTAATTGGAGCCGTTATGCGAACTCGCAAATGAATTTTGAAGAATAAAATTCGTTGCATAAAGTTTATGTTCCGTCAGTTTCTTTTGAATATTTTCGCTCAATCAACAATATTAATAATCATAAAATTTGACTGATAATATATAATATATTTGATTACAAAATATTTGGTCTGATAAACATATTGCCTTTCCCCGGGAAGCAATTTTTTGCTGATCATCTTTAGAGCTCGAGTTAAGAAGAAAAATAAACGTCAAGTTTTCGAAAAATTCAGTTAACCAACTATAAACGCAACTTATATCATCTCTCAAAAATCGAGTTATTAAACTACCCGGCAATATAATTAATTAATTAACAAAAAATCAAATAATCAACCTATTTCAGTTAAAATTAAATTGGCTTTTGACACAATATTTACTTTAAAGGTAAAAACGCTTTAATTTTGTGGCATGCCAAATAAACAAATCTGTACACCTAGTTAAAAATTAATAAATTCGAGTTTATTGATTTGCCAATAATGTGAACATTGCAAGAAAATCATCTGGGTTTTTGGTTTACATTATTATTTTTATTACATACACTAACTACTAACAAAAACGATGAACAAATGAACTGTTAGCCAAACAGACGTTTGTCATTGTATTTCTCAAGATGATTAGTCGGTAGCCAGCCTGGCTTCTACTAAACACATTCCACACACGAATGTTACCTCTTAAATAATGAATTTTTAAAAAAATCATTTACCAACATATTAATATTATTTTGAATGAGTATGCAGGTAATATAGTGTTGTGCTTTGTACTGAAAACTGCCCCATAAAGAAAATTCCTTACATTTGGGCTTTGGTGTCGCTCTCAAACACCGGTAGTAAAAGAGCTTAACCTTATATGTGGTTAGTCGTAGCCATTCGGGTAAAGTGACACATAAATGTTACTCTCAGCCCAACCTTACGGTTTACTAAGCATAAGGGTTGTTCTGAAGAAGTCGCTTGTTGTTAGATACGCTCATATTGTAAGAATTTCTGAAACACTAACGATTCTGTTATAACAATGGGCTATATTGCAAGGCTGATGGCAGTGGGGGGGGGGGGGAAGAAGAGGAGAAAAGTGGAAAATTACCTGGGTATTCAGGTCTAGTCACCAAACACGGATAAAGCCATTTCAAGCGACGTTTCAATTTTTAATGCTCGTCTTAAACCAGGACGATACTGAGAGTATCTTCCACTCCAGTTTGTAGTACCTTGGTGTAGTACTTCTTGTGGATGATCTTAGAGTAATCCAGGATGGGTAGACTCAATAATACAGAGTGTGGGTATACTATTGACACTGTTTACTGTCGCACTAATTATAAAAGTTACTTGAAGGAAGCATAATGTTAAAAATACATAATACTAAAGCAGACATACCCTTTTATACGTGTCGTTATGCTATGTCTTTATTAATTGAATGCATCTTTATTACAATTAAACAACCGTTAATCACAGAACGTGCCGCAAATATGCTTTACCTTATTTAAACGATATGGAAAAAAACAAAAACCATACAAATAAAATTTACTTGCCCGATTTGAAACTGTGATCTCCGTATTCCTAGTCGAGTTCCTTACTCCTCGTCCACGAAGGCCGTCATAATTCACTGCAGGTATTCACAAGGAAAGCAAACTTTAAAATGTTCACTAACCCGATTTTATTCAATGATTCTTCTCCGAACGTAAAAAATATAAAGTTTTATATCAAATACTGCTCACGCCATAGTGCAACTCCAGATTGTTTAGGTTATTCGTTGTGCTTTATCTTTTAGTTTTGCTCTGTTAAATAAACAACTTGTTAGAGGAAGGGATATTAAAATATTTCAGCTTACGTCAGAAACATAAAAACGTTATTTGCGTTTGTTCAAAGCAGGAAAGGCAACGGTAGCTCTTTAAATAAAAATAAACGCAGCTTTAAAGCTTTCCACTTGTTCATTGCAAAAACTAGCATTTTTAATTTTCTTACACGGGCATCATTTCAGGTAGAAGAAATTTCCAGGTGAATGAATACATTTGTGTAAAAGTTGACTTACGGACGTTTTTTTTTAATTAAAAATATTACAGTTACTATATGCATAGCTTTATGGAAGAATTATCAGAAGCAAAACGAATACAGTACATATTTGTAAATTGTACTTATGGTAGTAGCGTGTAATCCACGGAGGCTGAAAAATCTGTGAATAATACATAAAGTTAAAGTTAATACATATGAGTTTCAAAAGGAAATTAATTTCAGACCTATTTGCTAGTTATTAACATGTATTATTTATTAGCTTTGAAAAAAGTCTTCACTGTATATCTTCCAACGTTTAAATCACATACTCCTTAGTTTATTTGTTTTTTTTTTACACGCATATTAATGACGGTATGCATGTACGTTCATACTTGATATGTATATTATACTTTGATTTATTTTACCATTTCAAGTACTATTATTTAAATTCGATATTAAGTACAGCGTTGGTATTTTGCCATTACTTATTAGTTTATTTTCTATATACACAACGGACATTATTTTCTATATACACAACGGACATTATTTTCTATATACACAACGGACATTATTTTCTATATACACAACGGACATTATTTTCTATATACACAACGGACATTATTTTCTATATACACAACGGACATTATTTTCTATATACACAACGGACATTATTTTTCTACTTTTTTAAACTTATGTTTTATAATACATATCAGTATATTATAAAAATATTTATTTTTTTATATATCTAACGAGTAAATTATTTTCCTGTTTTCAGTCTTACCGGTTTGCAATAAACATGAATAATTGGATGCATTTACGGATGTACAATGTACATACTTACTTTATATTTGAAACTTTGATTTATTTATAATATTAGGTATTATTATTTGGATTTGATGTTAATCTTAGTATTAGAATATTATTTTTATATATTTTTTTATATAGTTATGCTATTATCCATGTATTATGTTACACTTAAATACATAAATCGTCAATTTACTCTGTAAAAGCCCGATAAGGCGTTAATAAATAATAAAATAAAAGTTTAACAAACAAAAAATTCGGATTAGAATATAATTTTACCATAAGTTTTGAGGGTTTTTTTTAGGTAATAATGATAATAATTTCAATATGATAAAAAGTTTCTTATGAAACAATTTTCATCTCTTCAGTTGCAGTTTCTTTTTTTTTCGGTAACGAAGCCCCGGGAACCATTTATTGGATAATCTAATAAACCTCTACCATCGGTCACCCGAAGTGGTTCGCTACGTTTGGTGAGTTAGCAGGGGTACGTCCGTCACTCCTGAACACACTGATCCCTAGATCCTACCCAACCCTCGCACATTTTACCTTCCTAGAGCTACTTCTCGTTCCTTTTCTTAAAAAAGACGCTCCACACGGTATCCCCAAAGAAAACGTATAATGTTACTATTCATCTTAAAAATACTATCTTCCTGAAGAGAGTATTTTCTGTAGCTTTATCACGTGCAATACATCGCGCAAGCGGCGTAAGTCACCCAAAAATTATCCTAAATCGGTCAATATCCATTGAGCTATATATTCCTCAATGCCAATATCACATTTTTGCACAAAAAAGTTCATATTGAAATAAGCTTGTGTAATCATTTCAGATCCTAAAAAAATGGGAAGACTTAGTTGCAAGATAATATGGTTATTTCTGAATTTGAAAAATGAGATCGACAAACATGACAAATAATAATTAGGTCCCAATGGTTGAGTGGATAAAGACGTTGTCCCGGTAAGACAGATATCTAGAGTTCGATTTCTAGTTGAGATCATAATATTTTATTTTCTGTGTCATCAAGTTAGAAAAATCGAATTAATTAAACTAATCGAAATTAGGTAATGAAAACGATTGGTTTGATATTTTTATTTAGCGTTATCACAGAACAATTATGGAATAAGAATTATTTCTCTCAGCCCATATGCCATCTTTGTGGATGCTGAGTGAAAGGTATAAAAAGGCCAAAGGCACGCGGTGCACGCAGTTTACAAATACTGTTACGTATCAAAATCGCTAAATAGTTTTACGTTCAAAAACATGGCCAATGAGACATTTATTTTGTATGGTATACCCAAATTTGGCGATAAAAGCACGTTCTTCAAATGAAATGTAGTACCTACCCGCCCGATTATAGCTCGAAATGGTTCATGAAACATTTCCAATGCTATATTCACGCGAATGCACCGCTTACGAGATTTTCTTTTTTTTGTTTAATTAAGCCAGATTGCGGGTGGAATTCCGCCTTTGTTTCCGAATGCCACATTTTTTCGATCCACTGGACCGATGTAAAAACACAGCCCGTTCCCCGGCAATTTAACAACCTGCAAATGAGTTTTGTTTAATGAATTCAATCATGCGGGGATAAATTATCTGGAAGTGGACAATATCAAAGTAATCACTGACTAGATAAAACCGTGCTTAATAGAGACAAATATGCAACCAGGAATAGATTTCTAAAATGTACTGAATGAAAAAAAGTTTATCTTTGGTTGAGGTGTTTCAAATTGATTTGACTGACTGTCAATGAAAAGAGCTCCGTTGAAACCTCTATTTCTGATCCTTGCTTTGTTTATGTGACAGATGAATAAGTTACAATTAATCAACATACCAGGAACCGTTGAAACACTTTCACCTACCTAAACTTAAATGTTTCTTCAGAAATTTTTGATTAATGGTGTTGAAAGTTTACATCAATCTCAACAAAGTAAAGGAACTCAACATTTCTTTCCCTTGTGCACGACTTTTCTGATTAATTCTTAAAAAATATTTATTGTGTATGCTTATCGCACATATGACAGAAAGAATAAATTGTTAAAACAAATCTCTTTATTATGCTTTTTCAGGGAAATTTTATAATGAAATAAAAAAATTTATTTAACAGCAAATAAAAATTTCAAGGATAGTGACATTTATAAAGAATGATTCTTTTGTATTATTGAAAAAAATGGAATGATTTTAAAACTCGCTGGCACACAAAAAACAGCTTAAGGCTCCAAAGTTTTGTAAATAATTTTAAAAAAACATTTTTTTTTAAATTTTACGTTTTCATAATCATAGGTTATTTTTTCTACAACGATATGCAGTAAGGAGATATTTTGAATCCAAACAAATTTGTAAAACGATAAAATGGTTTGTTGTAGTTCAATCACAAATAATGTTATGAAACGTATTACTTGGCACTTTATGAAGCGCTTTAATTAGGTTCAGTTTGTACTATTGATTTATATCGTATCATTCAATTTGCAGGCGATATCGACTTCGTTGATTTACTTGAATTATACGAAGCAAACTGCCGCTAATGACATGGTAATCCTTTTCATTTAGATGCAGGTCTCCAATGAATTATGGAAATCAATCATCTATTCAATAATACTGTCACAGACCCGCAACATGAGATGTTGCTTTGGTGACTTTACTTAGCATATTATCTGGAAAATACATGCATAATGCTAGAATAATTTAACGTGCATACACCTACTAAACCATAAATAAAAATAAAACTATACTAATTTTAAAAGCACTACTTTCGTAAAATATCACTGTGAGGGGGAATATATTAGTAAGCCAAGATAGTTAAAAAAATAACTAAGTTTGCGAAGTACACTTATTACACTTTTTTGCGAAGACACTACTTATATCAAATTTTATTTTACATCAAGTATTCCCAAAGAGTCCCAACTACTCCCAACCGACATTTAATCCCCAACCGGGATTTACTGTAATACTGAAGGAAGTGAGTAAGGGAAGTAGATAGCAAACGAAAAAGTTAGGAAGTACCTACCTGTCTAGTCAGTTTTGGTCACCAAACACGGCTAAAAAGCTATCTCATGCAACGTTTCGATTCCAAATAGTGGTTCTTCATCAGGCTGATACAGAGAGCTACCACTTTAAAAACGTGCCGCAAATATTACACAAATTAGACACTTAATTTTTTAAAATAAAACTGATGAAAAACGGCTGAAAATGAAACTGTTTTTACCTGAACGCAATCCTTCTTGGAAGTCATTGATTTTGTGAGCAGAGTGATGTGAGCAGAGTGACTCTGAAAGAGACCCCCAGCTCCAGGAGAAGTGGTGTTATACTGTTAAACCATACGAGTGTCGCAACTGCTCTCAAACGTCTGGAGTCAGTTAGACTATTGCATCCCCAATTGGGATATGCTGTGAGGCTGAGGGGAATGGGAGGGAAAAGAGACGGGTATTCCAATCTGGTCACTAAACATTTTCAAAGCTATTTCAAGCAAAGTTTCAATTCTGAATGGTGGTCTTACGTATCTTTCACTCTGGAACATGCCACAAATTTATTATTTTTAATGAGTTAATTTTGAAATAACATAAACAAGGGTCCTGGGTTCGAGTCCCAGATGTGACCGTTTCCTTTTCTGATTTTTCTGTTTCAGATTTTTGTTTAAAAATCACTAATATTGTCTTCAATATTTAAATATTACAATTTGAGGTTTTACTCAATAAAGTTATTCCGAAAAATAAATATTCATTCTAGACTTGCAGAAAAGTCAACAGATGTCGCACATTAAAAAAAAAAAAATAAGATAAGTTTATCTAAAAAGACGCTGTCTGGATTGCATTTAGTTCGGGTTGAATCTTGCGATCATACATAAAGATAGTTGCCAATAAAAAAAATAAAATAAAAATGTGCGGTGAAAAAATGAAGACAATGTTAGTAGTTCTTATTCGAAGTATGATACAGTTAAAAGTGACCGAGGGGAATAGGGTCCCATTAGCTCAGTTGGTAGAGCACTGTTCCGGAAAGACAAGGGTCCTGGGTTCGAGTCCCAGATGTGACCGTTTCCTTTTCTGATTTTTCTGTTTCAGATTTTCGTTTATAAATCACTAATATTGTCTTCAATATTTAAATCAAATAGAATTTACTTGCTCACGCCGGGATTTGAACCCGCGACCTCCGGCTTGCTAGTCGAGAGCCTTTAAGTCCTTTGCCATGAACCATTGCAGACCTTACATACACATGCCCACTTTGTGGAGTAATATACACTAAAATAAAATAAATAAGTTTATATACACTACTACTAAATCTAAATAATCGACAAGTTTCATTAAAAATGATTTCTTTTTCGGGATAAGTGTAAAATGAAAATATTATTTAATTTAATTTATTTGATTATATATAGTATAGCATACATGCATTCGTTTGTTGGTTTTTGTGTTATTGGAGTTCATTAACAAGGTCTCTATGGACCTGTTCCTATGAGAACAGTGGAATACCTACCATCTATATTTTTGAAAAAGAAGAAAAATTAGGAAAACCCATCACAAAAAACGTTAGGTAAAACAGGAGTAAATAATTTACAAGAAACTTACACCGTATATGTTGTATAAAAAAATACGAGATTATTTATTTATTTATTTATAGGCCCATTGGGCTTTTACATACATAGTTCATAAAAAAAATATTCTGAAGATTGCAGGTTCACAAAATAAATAGTAAAAATACATATAACCATATCCATTTGACATATTATAACAGCAAGTAAATAGTACAAAAATAAGAATATTCCTACTCCTAAGTTATACAGACTTAAATTAGTTAATAAGAAATGTAAAGTTTATATGTAAATGCAATCTAATTATTATCTATTATGCAATCTAATACCGAATACCCCGATTTGGGAGGCAGACATAGAGGCCGCCGCGCGGGAACAAATGTTGAATAATCAACACCCCTTTAAAAGGTCACCCCAAGTGTTTCGCTATATTTGGCGACTTAGCAGTGGTGTACGGGTTCATGGGGTGAGGTGTGTCCTGATCTTGACGGTGGATACGTCTTCCCGCCAGCTGCGTGGTAGGCGGGATCGATAAAAAGCCGGTTGAGGAAGACCCTTTGACTTCTCCAGCCAGACTCTCTCGACCCATCGCCTTGCACCGCAGAAGGGGAGATGGATTTATGCTTCCTCATTTTTCCATCACTCCTGGACAGGCTGGCCCTCAGATTGCCACCAAACCCGCGAACCTTTTCCCTTTCCAGAACTTATTCTCCTTCTGTTACCTCATCACACATACCTACAGATAAACAGTGTGATAAACACAACCCTTATGTGGAATTAATATAAAAAAAATAGAAACAAAAGATTCAATCTTTCGCCCAGTACCTGAGTTCTGTGGTGAATCTAGAACAAATGAGGTAATTTATTGTAGAAATTACTCTGTTTTTGCACCCTTATTAGAAGTTTGAGATAAGTCCGTACGTAGTAACCCTCTTAGGAGTTTTGTCGTCATTTGGGAACAATTACTAAATTTTGAATTTGAAACTATCCCCGACAGATGGTAGTATTTAAGTCTATACAAGTTCAAGGTAAGCGCAAGTACATACATTAGTTGATTGGCATGTTTCTTATTTTGTGTCAAGCTAAACTACAATTGCTAACACTTTATTTTACATCACTCCCTACGGTATTTTATCTACCTTTCCGTCTTGCCTTTGTTTAATTTAAGAAGAGCAGTCTTTGTCCACCGGCTCGTGCAGGCTTTAAAGATGCAACACGCCGGCGCGTCATGAATTATTTCAGTATTGCGGCAAGAACCGCAAAATGGTGGCGGTCGTAAATAATGATTTGGGTTCGTGTCTCGGACGAGGTGCAGCATCCTGGGTACAATAACTTTCCTTTATTTCGGAATCGGAAGGGAAAGAAATATTACGAAGAGTTATTGTGTCAGCTGATTAAGTGTAATGATATAGTCATTCTGGTTCAAATGAGTTATGGGTACAAGAGTAGCGTTTGTTTAAATCTGATGTTGTAATGAATTCTTCGCAAACCTTTAAATTAGACTAAACCTTTGGAAACAATATAGAAAAGTCGATAATATTTCTTATATCAGAGGAGAAAAACAGACAGGATATCAAACAACTACCTTCAAGTATTTTTAAATGGTATATAGTAAAAAGCAATTTTTTAAAAGATTAATTTAAAAATTTACAATTTAATGATCTTTATATGATTACTTACAATTGATAAACATGCCTACAATACCGAAAAAAATCTAAATATAAGTTGAAAATAATATGAAAACACCACCTTAAATTTTTATATTCATAGTTATCTTGTTATATTAAAAATAATTATTATATTTTTTTTAATATTAACTCCACACAGGAGGCCCTGAAGAAAATAATTTCCCTCAGGGCTTTGGGGATGCTGTGTGGAGGGTCTTTTTGTGGATAGGGAGGAGTGAACATGGGTCTTGAAGAGTCCCATGTTGTAGGAGGGAGGAAACACAGAGGCCGGCAGTTCGTTCCACAGCCGAGCTGTTGAACTTAAGAACGAATCGTAGAAGTGACCCGTTCTCATGTGACAAATGTCAACCGTGTACAAATGTTGGGCGCGCGTTTGGCGTGTATCCCGACTACGCACCGGTGCCGAAGGGATCAATGACGCTAGTTCCTCAGAGCATCTTCCATTGTAATACCGATAGAACAAGGACAGCATACCTACCTGACGCCTGTGCTCTAAAAATTGCAATCCGTTTGTTAAGATTGGGGAATCTATCAAACGGACCGCCCGTTTTTGCACAGAGTCAAGGGTTTTTTTCAGGTATTTAGGGGCTCCGGACCAGAGATGGCTGTTAAATTCGACAGTATGGCGCACTTGCGATTTGTACAGGGTCAGCAGTTGTGTACTATTAAAGTATCTGTGGGCCCTGTACAGTACGCCCAGCTTCTGAGAGGCCAGCTTTACTCTGGCTTCGATGGAGCCCCCATACCTGAGCTGGTCACTTATAGTTACACCAAGCATATCAATGGAAGGCCTGTTCGGAAGATTGCTTCCGTTGAAGGAGACTAGATTATCATTTAGATCCCTTTTAAACGTAATCAGACAGGACTGGGTCTTTGAAACATTAAATTCGACGAGATTATTTTTACCCCAGCAGGAAATACTCTCGAGATAACCGTCCATTCTCTGCTTCAAAGCCCTCCGAGCCATTGGAGTTTGTGTGCCCTTTGAGGGCTTGTCAAACAAAAAGCTATCATGAACTGTACTGTCATCCGCATAGCGATGAATCGGTGCACATGTCAAAAGGTCATTGATGTGCAACAAAAACAAAGTCGGAGACAGAACCGATCCCTGTGGGACGCCAGCATTTATAGAGTTTGAGGATGAGGTGAAACCGTCAGCAACGTAATGTTATGTACTATTTGCGAGATATTTAGATTATAGGGAGCGAGAAGTTAGGAAAGATTAAACATACCTACATATCAACATTTACATCGGCTACTCTCTCGCATCTCTGCTTGCCGGCGGCCATTTTATACTCTTTTCATAGTTTGGCTCAATTGAAAACACTATTTACAGATGTATTACTGGTGTACCATTTATTAAAAACATAGAAATGCATATTATTACTGGATAATTTTTAACCTATGCATTGAACAATTCTAGACTGGAAGTTACGGGCTCTGTGTGATTATTTTAGGTAACATTTTTTGAAAGCGCTTACTGGCATGGAATCGATGAGACGCTCTGGTAACTGTTAAGGGCTCGATGTGATGTTCTCGTTAGGTCTTCATACCGTAGTTCTATCTCTCCAGGGGTAGAGTAACTCTGCAATAACTCTGTATTCGGCCTCGCCGCATATGCGTGGTTGATCACCCGCACCGCGGCCAGCGACTGGTCTAGCGTAATCTGCACGCTGTCTGTCAGACTCCCAGCGCTGAAGTGAAGTGCAGCTGGTCGTCTTTCCACTTTCCCTCCCGACGTCTCCCCCTCTTATTTCTTAATGTGACTCCAGAATTCTCATTACTTTTTATGGGCATAATTTAGCGTGAGCGCCCATCCCCTCTCCGCGTCGGTCACACCGTATAAGGGAATCTTTCTGTTTGCACGTGACCAAAGCATGTTACCCTGACGTGTCCTCTATGTTTGTGGTCGTGGGGAATGCTTTATTAACTCAAGATATGGGCAACTCATAACGCTTTATACCAAGATCGTCTGTCAGTAAAAAAAATCTAGTTGGAAGAAGTCTAAGGACGGGCTGTTTCACAGAATTTGTTGAAATTTCAAAGAATTCAACAAATTTCAAAGTTGATTTTCAAGTTCTGTGAAAGTTCTTTTTACATTCTGTTATAATTTTTTCAGTTTTGTGAAACAACTTTCCAAAAATGATGTAATAAAATAAGTTGAAAATAACCTTCTCAGAACTTGAAAATCAACTTTGAAATTTGATGAATTGTTCATATTTGAAACAACCCATCATAAGTTTTTTCCATATGGCAATTTTTTCTTTCCCAGACATTTAATAGCTTCTAGGGCGACTCTTTTTTCTCCTTTATTGAGGTGTTCTTTTCAATTATTAATTTAGAGTAGGCTAACTAATAGGTATATTACCTTTGTGTCATGGCTTTATGCGATCAGACAAGCTTAAACTCGGAACAAACATTCTAATTGTCACTCGATTATTTACTTATTTATTAGTTTATTAGCGTCCTTTTAAATAGTCATATGAATAGTAAAAATTGTATATTAATACAGTAAATATTTATATAGAAAGTTCGCATGCAAATGATGAGACGATATTGCCGCTGGTCTCTTGTGGACCCATATTAAATTCATAAATATTGTCATTTCTAAATTCAGTTTTAACGGAATTTTACCGCTTTTTGAATTGAATTGGATTTTCTAAATTTTTGTAATAATGCGTTTGTTGTAGAAAACAGAACGTTTTACATAATATTATCCGTTGGTAGTTTTAGTTTTAATAACTTATTTTAATGCATTGTGAGGCCATTTTACCTCCCTTAAAAAAAGGCAATACCCGAATGAAATTTATTTATCTCTTTAACACTTAGAAACTAAAAAGCGTGTTCTATCCCAGACAATAAAGTCCCAGATAACATCATTTAATTAAATTTCTTAACACGTTTTGTGTATGCGCAATCAAATAAAATATAAATATTTCCTGTAGTCAGGGCTGTGCAAATGGGTTTCATTTAACGAACTAGATATTATTCAGTGACTGTTATATCGCACCTCACAAGAGCGTCCCTATCTGTACAGTGTAAAGACAGCGGTTGGGTAGCGTTGTGGGGCGGGTTAAGGTAGGGGTCGTAGGAAGGGTTTTATTAATGCGGATCTTTTTTCGTCGCTCAATGTAATTGAACAGGGGTATTTATTTAATATTGTAGACGTTTGCACAATCCACACTTCCAGACAGTCCTGCCGGAATAAAAAGGTAAATATATTCAATTGCAATACATATACATGTATTTTGTATTTGAGTACCGCACAAGAGTTACAACAAGAGAGGCTGAATGTACTGGGGGGGGGAACGAAATGGAGATTAGGAAGGTGGGCAAGTAGCTGGCTATTCAGATCTGGTCACCATAGACGGCTAATGCTATTTCAAGCAATCTCTTCTGAATGGTGATCTTTTATCGTGGCGATAGTGAAAATATCTACTACTCCGGTAGGTATCGCAAATACACCATTATTATAGTATTCAAAATGAATAAACTGTGAAATAAAACACATTAATCATCGACCTTCGAATCGTAGACAAGAGTACAAGACACAATTTATTGAAAATGTAAAAGAAAACCAAAAAATGAAAATGGACTTTTACAAATTACACTTGATAAATATAAATATGAGTACAAGAGTTTTATTCGCCAACCACGGAGGCGGTCAGTATTGTCAGTATTGTATGTGGATATTAAATATTTAAATGGTAATATATCAATAACGTATGCAAATACATGAAACAAAACAATTAAATGCCAAAGGTGTATCCACGTCGCAACCCTGCTAAAGACGATCGAGTTAAGGGGGTTATTTGGTCACAGCCACTCCGCTTAATAAATGCCCTACCTATTTAACATGAACCCGGGTCGTTAATGTCCCGAGCCCCAAAGCCAGAGCACGAAAGGCCGTAAGAAGGTAAAGTAGGTAAGGCGGGTAAGTTGGGGATAAAAACCGTAAAGCTGCAGGAAGCTCTCGGGCAGGTGCATCTTCTTAGGCCGTGATTTCTTATTTCTACTTCTCGTGGGCAGGTGATGCCAACCCACTAACCTGAAGGGTTTACGAATTCAATTCTTTAAAAAACTATTATAATGAGAATAAACTTTTATATTAATTACTTTCGAAAATGAACAGATAATCCGAAGAATTCTGATATACATCCAATTTGGAAATAAATGGTGAGAACTTTTGACTCTACGCATCAGAAATGCCATTTTTTTATATATATATATTTTATACTTCATTACAAAGACCGCTAAACTGCCAAGGCAATTTGTCAACAGATTAATTTTACTATAATAATTATAAAGCATAAATACAGGGTGTCCGGGGGTAAAGTGCACAAACTTCGTGATGTGATTCTAAATAATGGTGGAAGTAAATAGCTTTCATCAAAATGCCGTTGTTTCTTTTACAGTACAAAAATATTTGTATCTGGAAGATAATTTTTATTCATGCAAAGAATTTCACTTTTGCATCTGAAAACTACTTCGAAATTTCGAAAAAAGATGTTAATCTTTTTTACTTGTAGATCACCTCCCGAAGTTTGCGCACTTCACCCCCGGACACCATGTATAACGAGAAATTACAATTTAGAAAATAGTGAGAGATGAATAATAATATTTGTGATTACTTTACGAAGATTTGACAGGTCGGTGAATGAGTTGACATCGTGTTTGGGTCCCACTCAGGCGTAGTGTGTTCAATTCCCCTGCTGGCTAAGTCCTCCATCACAACACAAGCAACATTTTCCGCTTACTGTAGTGGTAGTAGGAGATTGTCAAATATTGTCAGGTTATTCGTAACCGGGGAATGTTTGTATTTCTTTAAAAAATATCTATATGCAGAAAGAGCACCATACTCGTAGGCACATATATTACTCAAACATATTCATCTGCATATTCGTGTACCACATAGAAATGCTTTCTTAACCAATTACCACAACAAGATATAACATAGGTAGGTTGGATGATTATACATAATATCTTATAAACAAATGATACCTATTCGTATTCTAAAAAAAGGACTACAATATTAATGTAAGCCCCTTACTAATAAGAAATGTTTCACTTCTCATAACTGACAATAATCCATGTACCGTAGACGGCTGCCTAACAGCTGCGTAAAATTACAAGAAAGGTTATTATTAGGGCCCTAAAATATTAGTATGATTTACTTACAATAATACGATGACATTCATAAAATCAATGGGTACTAACGTATATGTGATTAGAATCAATATCAATATTTAAAAAAAACTTTGATCAATTAACCACTTTTTAGCATTTTTTGAGATATTCTTAATATAATGTATTGGTGTATAACATGAAGAAATGAATAAACTAGTAATGTTCTTGTACCGTCTCGTCTAGTATTTTATTTATATACGACAAAAAACCTAGGTAAATGATTAATTTTATCAATTTATGCCATTCTGACATCTTCTTACCAAAAAAACTTATCACGGGCACAAGTAATTAGTCAAATCATAGTAACAAATTTTTGCGGGAAGGAAAATTATAATCTTAACATATTTTGTGTGATCGTAGGGGAATAGTTTGTTTAAACTATTCTTTGACGCAGCGTTAACGAATCATGACAAAGGCATGTTCAATTTTTTACAGTGACAGATTTTAGAATTCATAAAATAATAATTAATAAAGCATTAATGTTACCCAATTATTCAAAACCACCATTTATCAAAATTATTACAACTATCTCACTGATATCTACTTGAACATCAATGGCAACCGGGATCTCCTGATGTGGTTGGGGCATTATATTTTATACATTAATTTACCTTTTATTCTGTTCCGAGATAAATTATATTCGGGGCGTGTTATTTCGCTTCCAAGAACCCGATGAGAGCCGCTATATTAAATTTGGGGTGTTTTTAACCGAATAAATCCTAGTATTTCTATTAGATTACTGTGTTTTATGTTATGAGCAAATACGTCGAAATGATCTAAAATAATAGAGCTACAGTAAACGAATATCTAAGAATTTGTACTTAATAAAATTATCACATTTTAATCAAATCTCATCCGTATTTTTAATTCCTTGTGGCGATTTTTCGTTGTATTTTTTGCGAATACAACACTAGCGCGTCACATCTGTCTTGAGTCAGTATGATTAAAGGGAGTAAAGAGGAAAATGAGAGGATAAGGATATGGGAACAAGATCTCTAGATACAGCTAAAGGCAATTCAAGCAACGTTTTGATTCTGATATGTGGTATTTCACCTGGGCGATAAGGATAGTATATTCTACTCTAGAATGAGGTACAAGTGTACTTGTAGTATCTATATACAATTTTAATCAAGTAAATTGTTTGTGAAATAATCCGTAAAACATATTAAAAATTTCCGTTGTCCTACGCTTTCAAACCGCCGACCTCTGAGTGCAGAGCAAATAAAAGTATTGATTTGCTACAGAGGTAGTCAAAATTAAAACCATTTGTTAAGATGAACTTAAACAATATTATGTACTTTCAATACAGTCAATTTCCTTCTTTTTTATTGCTTCCAAGGTAGTCCCAATTATCAGCAAATAATTTTCTACATTGCTTTTAAAATTTTCTTTAATGACTTATGTTTTACAATTTTAAATGAATAAAATAAATTTAAAAAATCACATCTGTAGTTGATACGTACTTGATGTAGCAAATACATTTTGATTTAAAAAAAACAATCAGCTTTATTTAGTATTTTGGCCTCAAATCTAAAATTAAGTTTTATGTAAAAAAGGCCGAGCAGCCGTTCCTCAATAACATAATTGTGCGCGGAAATATAAAAGTTGCCGGTGAAAACGAATTGTTTCTATCGATTACCAGAAAAAAAATTACATATTTTTGGTATTGTATGAGTCTTGTTTTGTGAATTTACTGTGAGTATTTGACATTATGTGCATCCCAGTGGTTGGTTATTTTAGGGTTGAAATAAATCGTTACAGAGTTTTAGTATTCTTCAAAACGTTTTTATATCTCTGATGTACAGCTATAAAATTAACATCACAGAATGAATGTTTCTTTTCATATTTTTTATGCTTTGTACTTAATGTGACATGAATATTTTATATTCTCGAAGACTTGACTGGTCTCTAAAATGTTCATAACTTAATTAAGCTTTTGAATCCTACTGGAAAACTGTCCCCATAAAAACTCAACTTTTTTAAGGCCATCGATTTTTCGTCAAATGAATATCATTTTAGTACTTGAACTTTTTCCACCATCTGGCATTATTTTTTCCGATGTTAGAAGAGAATAGAAGCAGTATGTCGTATATATTTTTCTGGTTTGAAATATTTTTAGTGAAGACTGAATTAATAGAATTTTAAAAATGTACGTTTTGCCTCGATCCATCAATCAATGGAAATAAAATACACCCATTGCGGGGGGTTTCAAATTTTGGATTCCTTCCATTCCGCGTGGTTCGAATATTTTTGTAATTTGACCGCTCAATTAAAATATTAACATTTTTTTTTTCTTCATATGAAGTGGTTACTTTGTGATGTGACATTATAATTTAAAATTAAACAATAACTTTGTAAACATCACTTATAGGTAAATACTTAATGTCGACCGGGTTTCGCTACAACCGTAGCTTCATCAGGACAGTATAATACTATAATATTATACTGTCTTATAGTATTATACTGTCCTGATGAAGCTACGGTTGTAGCGAAACCCGGTCGACATTAAGTATTTACCTATAAGTGATGTTTACAAAGTTATTGTTTAATTTTTAAAAAAAAATTTGTTACAATCCGATATTCTGGTGGTTTATTTACCATCCAGTACACTATTTGCGGTTGGTTCGTTTCCCCTGATTCGTGGTTCGGTTTGCAAGTTGTAGGATCATAAATATTATTTTGTAACTATTGAAAAACCTTTGAACCTACGCTAGAAAATAAATCGAATACGTTTAAATGTGCGGAAAATTTCAATATTTTCATTCATAGCATTGATTTTAAAATATCTAAAACCGTATATTCTGAAACTGTTCCAACTGGCTTCAACTTCACTGTAACGTGAAAACGCTACTGGCTGGTAAGACGGCTGTCACCGATGTCAGCACGTATGACGTCAACAACGTCAAATTCACGAACTAAAACGAAAATGTCGTTTTGGTGGTAAATCAATAATGACACATTTAAACCGTTATAGAAAATTTATTTTAAATAAAAATGACTTTTTTTCATATTTTTTTAAGTTAAAAAAATAAACAGTGAAGTTACCCTATTATATGACTAATATGATGCAGTGGACCTCAAAATATATGACAGCATAGGATTTATTAATTACCTACCAATCATCGTTAAAATCAGCCATTAATATTAATATCGAGACATTAAAGTCCAGAGGTAGAATCGCACTAACAGTTCGTAAACTCCCATAATATTATATTCAAGAGATGAGTGACGCTGGGTTAATAAAATGGGTTTATGATCTATATCCTTAATTCAATGCACCACAGGACATTATTAATGTTCATAAGATCACTTTATATTGCACAAATTAAATTACAGTTTATGTCATGAAAGTTCAATACTGTTTATGAAATCTTAGCTAATACTTGTACGTCCTTCTCTAGTCATTAATACCTTATAAGTGTGAAATTTTGTGCCATGTGATTGGTCGGGTGACCGATTTAAAAAACCAATATAATGTAGGCTAATAGCAAAGAAACTAGATTCCGTATGGTGGAGGCAATGTTAAAATATTGTTAGGACCTTACAAAATTACCATAAAAACAGCTATTTCTAAATTGTAGGAGTCATGTAGGATAACGGAATGCACTGTTTGGGTATGTTGTAATAGCCCAGCTACACTACTCGCGAAGTTGATCGAAGTTGACCGAATACGATAGTGTGGGCACGAACTTCGCTTCGCTTCGGGCAACTTCGCTTCGCTTCGCCCGACTTCCGATTGTTGTCGGTAAAGGCGCCCGAGTCAAAGGACTCGAAGCGTCACGGTATAAATAAACCAATCACTGACTGGTTGGACTGAGTTACTCGCGAAGTTGCACGAGTGTGTGGGCACGCACTTCGAACTTCGGCTAACTTCGTCGAGGACTTCGCCGAAGCGTCGAAGCGAGTAGTGTAGCGGCCGCTTAAGATTGAAAGGATTGGGGTAGGGAAGGATATATTGTTTACGCGAGGCCCTTTGGAGCCAGTGGGACTGTGGCATACACAACTGGAGTATGTTATGAAGCTGAGGGAAGTGGGTGAGGGAAGGAGACGGGGAAGAGGCTGACTAAAAGTCCTGGAAGATCTGGACACCAAACGATTCTGAATTGTTATTTTTTCACAAGGCGATACTTATGTATTCAACTCTGGATAGGGGAAAGGGAAAGGATGAGAAGTACATGACTATTCCGATCTGATCATCAAACTCGGCTAATGCTATCTGAAGCAACATAATATTTTATTGGGGCGGTACTGAGATTATATGTAACACTATAAAACTTTTTTATTGGCGCCTTTGAAAAAATATGAACTGTGGAATAACAATCAAAGAACGACCATAGAATAGTACCTCTTTAACAGGTTATCCCGTAGTCCCGTTACGAAATATCATTTTTTCAAGAAGAACGCAGGCACTGCCAATCTATCTAGAGTCAACGAGTATAAATAAATTAAATTCTAAACAGAGTAGGTAGCCCGCTGAGTTTACATCTGTTGGAATTTGAGAACTAAACACAACACTTAATGCGACAATTTATCGAAAAGGATACACATCATAAACGTATTCCCTGCATGATACCACACCCCCCTTTTCCCTGTTTATATAAAGGTTAATTTTACCAATCCCCTTTTGCATTGGGGATAGAAATAATACACCATGATTTAATATTTTCGTTTTGTGATAATTTGCATAAATACTACCCCTGTCATAGTTACATATGCTTTCACAACAGGACGTCATGAATATTATTTTTAAACCAATGAATCGTTTGACAGCAATATTATTTATTGTAAAAAAATAGGCTAAGAGAAACCAAAATCAATTAATTACATGAAAAGTCATTTTTCTAACGAAAAGCTACAACGTTGAGCGGTTAATTAAATTTAAAGTCATAGGTAGGTACGTAAAATCAATTCCACTTTCATCTTGTCAATCCTAACCGTTACAAATTGAAGACATTTTTTTTTACATAAATCAGTCTACTTGAATTTTTATTTAATCATTGAATCAAACACCCTACAGATACTCTTTAAATGTTATATATACGAAATAAAAGTACTGTCACCAATTTATATTAGACTTACCGACTCCTAGGCCTCAGATAGGCCAATGAATTTGTTTGCTTGATCAAGATAGAATTTTTTTTAAATTATGTTAAACTACACAAATATCCCGACTGCTCCCAACCATCTGGAGCCAGTAAGACTATGGCATATCAATTTGGATTATATTGTGAGGCTGAAGGGAGAGGTAAGGGGAAAGGGATGGGGATGGGGAAGAGAAAGGTGGAAATGTACATAGTTATTCAGGTCTGGTCACCAAACATGTCCAAAGCCATTGCAAGCAACGTTTCCATTCTGAATGGTGGCCTTACACCAGGGCGATATTGAGAGTATCAATCAAATCAAATCAAATCAAAAATTATTTATTGTAAAATAAAAACTACAAAAGGTGTAGCTTATGGGTAGACCCCATTTCTTCCAGCTAACCACATTTATTTAATTACAATGTTTATATAATATTATTTGTTTTATTATAATAATTACAATGTTTATACAGATAAAATAACAATATACCAATGAAAAAATAAAAAAATACAAATATATATAACAATAAAAATAGGCGTTTCGTTTACGTGAGGTATTCACTCAACGTGTAGTGACATTTATTAACAAGGAAAGTGTTTAATAACGATTTGAATTTTTGTGTATCTTGTATTTGTTTAATGTTATGTTGAAGGTTGTTATATACTTTAATGGCCAAGTAGTATGGTCCTTTTTGGAATATTTTTTTGTTTGCTTTTGGTATTAATAAGTTTTCTGTGAGCCTTGTAGCGTATTTATGTGTTGAGTTTTTTAGTGGGAACTTGTCTGTAGATGATCGCACTAACATACATAACTCCATTATATATATGTCTGTGACTGTCAGAATTTTCAGATTTTTAAACATAGGTCTACATGAATCTAAACGATCAGAGTTTGTAATTTTTCTTATGCATCTCTTTTGTATGATGAAAACATCTTTAGCGTTTACTAAGTTTCCCCAAAAAATAATACCGTATTTTATTATTGAATATACATAACCATAGTATGCGGCTATTACTGATTCGGTGTTTAATATTTTTCTCAAGCTACCCAGAACATAAGAAAAACTACTGATTTTTGCTACAATTTTTGAGACATGTTCTTTCCAGTTTATGTTTATATCTAATTCTATTCCCAGTAGTGAACAGGTTTGGGAAGGTTCGATAATATTATTATTAATGTTTACATTTATATTTATAGGTGTAGCGTGCACTGGACAAAATTGTAAAATTTGGGTTTTGTTTGTGTTGAGTGATAGATGTTACGATAACAGCCAGTTTGCTATTAATTGGCAAGTCTCGTTAACTTGTTTGTTAAATTCGTCAATGTCTCCATTACATTCAAACAACAAAGCGGTGTCATCAGCAAACATTGAACATTCTGTGCCAGCAATTATTGGAAGTTCGTTTATATAGATAAGGAAGAGAAGAGGCCCAAGAATGCTTCCTTGTGGCACACCCTTGTTTATTGTTCTCCATTTGGATTCTACCATGTACTGGACCATTTTTCATTGATATTTGAACTTTCTGTTGACGATTTTTTAAGTACGATTCAAACCATTTTAATGCTAAACCTCTAATAACCACATGTTCAAGTTTAATTAGAAGAAGCTAATGATCAACATTGTCGAATGCTTTTGAGAGGTCGAGAAAGATACCTACAGTTTTTTTACTAATATTAATATTTTCTAGAATTTTGTTCAAAAAATTGAATACTGCCTGTGTTGTTGAACGGCCTTTACGGAATCCAAATTGTTGTGGACATATTATCTCAAAGTTTTCGAGAAAGTTATAAATGCGATTGTACATGGCTCTTTCAAATATTTTTGAAAAGTTTGGTAATAAGGATATCGGTCTGTAGTTTGAGATTTCCTGTTTAGGACCCTTCTTATACAAAGGTACAATAATAGATTGTTTTAATTGTTCTGGGAAGGTTCCTGATTCAAAAGATTTGTTAATTAATATTTCCAATGGGTAACTTAACGCTTCTGCACATGCTTTTATAATTTTTATAGGGATTTTGTCAGTGCCGACACTGCTTTTATTTTTCAGTTTTACGATGATTTTAATAATTTCCTCCCTGTTTACAGGCGTTATAAAGAATGATCGCGACTGTTTGTTTTTGACTGTTTTGGCAGATTGTGGATGTAGAGATGTATTTTGTGGTGGTGGCGGTGGTGTAAAGAAAATGTTCAATTCATTTGCAATGTTTTTTGGTTCTGATACCAGGTTATCATTTATTTTAAGACAGATTTTTGGTTTACTTTTAGAATTAGAATTATTTGAGTTCTCTTTTATTATGTTCCACGATGTTTTGGTTTTATTTTGCGCGTTTTGAATTCGTTTACTATTGCAATTCCGTTTAGCTACCTGTTTTACTTTACTGAGAATTTTTTTGTATTGTTTGTAATTGTTTATGATTGTGAGGTCATTTGGGTTTTTTTTGTTTCATGTACAGATGTCTTTTTTGTCTAATAGATATCTTAATACCAGTCGTTACCCAATTTATTTTGCGTTTTTGGGGATATTTATACTGTTTAAAGGGGAAACAAAGCTTCATACCATTATTTATTTCATTAATGAAGTATTCGTAACTTTCATTAATGGATTCAAACGATTTCAGTGGTTCCCAACATATACACGATAAGTAATTGTTAAAAATGTTAGTGTTTTCTGGGTTAAATGATTGTTTTTTTTTGTAAACCACGTTTGGTTTATATTATATTCTGTTTTTACGTGCATTAACTGTGCCATATGATCTGATACAGCTAATTCTGTGACTTCCCATATGTAAGAGATTTTTGATATATTTGTACCTTTATGATCAATTATAATTTTTTTTATTTCCTTGTATACGAGTAGGTTTATCCAATAATCAAGCGTATGTTGTGAGATTTTAGTGTGTTTTTGATTGAATCTGCGTTTTTGTTCTTGTAGCTTGTATCAATATTTAAGTCACCGCAGAGTATTATTTGTTTTTTGTTGTTTTTGCAAATTTTGTTTAGTAAAAGTTCAAGTTGTTCAAATAAAATATTTATATCATTTACTATCGAAATTATTTAAAATTAGTAAATAATGAAATGACACAAATTAATCCAATAAAATTTTAATTTCGTGATTTGAACCCGTGACCTCCAGCTTGCTAGTCAAGAACCCATCAACCGCGGACGTAGTCAAAAAGTTTCAGCAATTTGAGGTAAAATTCAGCTTGAACACGCCCATAACTGGTAAACTGGCATATAATGTTCTTATAACTGGTTTTCTTGGTCTAAAATTAATAATTATGTAGATTGGTACACAGTGAATACAGTAAACTCTTTCGATAATAATGTCATCAGGTAAGTGGTTTTATGGAAATAACATTGATCTGTCAACACACCTGACTTGGTGTTAGGTAAGTAGGTACTATAAAAATTAAGTTTTGTACATATTATGACTTTAGATGGGCTCGGTATTCTGTATTGTCATTTGTATTTGGTGTACATTGTTCTCGGTTACTCCAGACCGAAACCCTTCTCTATTATACACACACCTGTCCACGTCGCCCTGGGGGGTATTTATATAAAAACAGTTTCACATTGGACTGGGCAAAGTCGGACCATAACAGTATCCTTGGGATAAATACAAGAGTAAACAGAAACTACTGAAAACAAGCTTGGCAAATCTCTTAGATAGCCTAGAGCAGAAATAATGGTTTTAGCTCGGCCAATATGACTTTAAATCAGTAAAAGCTAAGTTTCTCTTCGAAATTCAAAATAATAGATAATTACAACGTGCAAGGTACAAGATATATGTAACATTATTATGATCTGTGTTTTACAGTTTTACAGAAAATCAAAACATAAACTTTTTGTCTTTAATTAGCAGATATATAAGTAGATACCGATCCTACACTACGGCTAGTTTTGTTTTTTTTTGCTAAAACATCATAATATTATAAATCTCATGCAGTGTTCATAAAGATGAAAAAAAAAAGTTTTTTTAAATTTGTTTATTTAAATCAAAACCATTTGTGAGGAAGAAAAACAGCAAATTAATAATCTTTTCAAACACAGTGTTGTATTAACAAAATGAGAACAGAACTATAATATAGGACTGACACGGAAAAAAAAGTGATATTTATTGACACCACTCATCAATAGATAACAATGCAAAAAATATGTCTACATCTTTTAAAGTCTTTGAGGCGATGACCGATAGTTAATTTCTACCAGAGAGAACAGGATAACATAAATAATGAGAAGGTATGTTAAGAAATATTATAAATAAACCGCATAACTGGGGAGCCGACATCTCAAAGAAAACACCTGCCAGTAAATTAAACTTACCTGTGGTGTTGGCAGATCCCTCATAAGATAACACGGTAGACAGTAGATGACTTGGGTTAAGGATTTTTTGCCGACCTTTTAGTGTTCATTGTTTCTGATACACTATTACAGGTAAGATAAACTTTTGGAATTATTGCCTTGAAAAAAATTAATAAAATTAGTTCGCTAAATCAAAAGTATTTGGAGAGCAGTATTTATTTGTAAAAGTTACGCACAACTTTATTAAACACCTTTATTTTTAAGCTTTATATCATTAAATAAAAAATATAGCCTGTGAGAGTTTTAAATTTTCAAACCACCCATAAGGATATTTTAAAAACTTCTTAGCGCATGGCGAAAATGACGACAAAAGTTGAAAATTATCGTCATAAATAGCATTGATTGATAAAATCAGGAAAAAACTGTGTCTCTATGCACACAGAAAAAAATGAGCATTGCTAATTTATTAAGAATCTCTTCAAATTATTGAAAATCCGGTTAAACCGGGTTGCAAGCCGTTTCCTTTACATAAACTTTTAGTAAAATCCTCATGTATTGGAACACGTATTCATTCGCCTTGAAAATATTAGGATTTTTATGAACACGTGTTCCGACGTCTTGTTCGTATTTTATTGAAAGTTTATCAGGAAACCTACCAGTTCATTCGTTACGGCCTGCAATCAGGTTTTTAACCGCATTACTAATAATTTTAAGATATTCTTAGTAAATTATTTATAATCATTTTTCTCCGTGTATTTATATCACGAAATCAGAGTTCACCTGTAAAAGCATTTATTGTTTTTTAGATTAACATCGTACATTTTTAAGAGCATTTTTAAGATTTTAGAATTTGATGACTTAACAAAACATTATCAAATTTTACAAAGCCAAATGTATATAAATCCTAAACCCATAAAGGATATTTCATTATCAATTACTTAGCCGCAAATGGAGCTTAATAAAATGATAATCCCACAAAAGGATTTCTAAACACTCTTTAAAAATCTAACGAATTGGTGGAGAAATAAGCACAAACAGTCGTTATCTCGTCTTAGGGCTTAATCCTTTTTATTTCTTCCTATTGAGAGGAATTTCGTAGATCGTTTTCGTGGAGCAAGGATTCGTTCATTCGTTAATCCTTCCCGTTATCGGCTGATGCCCCTCACTAGCGAATTACGCCCATAATCCTGCAGGACTTACTGCTTAATCTGGATCCTTTTCCGACACATTCCCGGAACTGGTTACTGGTGAAATGGAATAAGAAATGCGAGAAGTTCATGATGGATTTACATCGCTTACATACTAAACTTATGAACAAGAAATCTACACTCATATAAATCATATCGAGGAGTAACAACCTGATGTCCACACATATTTATTTTTTTATTTTTGAAATTCATTATTCACATTGAAATACAATTCTTCTCTTAAGTAATGATTGTGTGTAGAAGCGAAATGTAAGTACATTGTGAAACTATGTGATTCATTAATAAAGTTACGTGAAAATGTTAACATGATTAGTTGTTTGCATAGTGAAAATATAAAAAAGAGAACATGGTGAAGTTTTAAACTGAGAAGTTGTAATATACCTAATATAGGACTGGAAATTAAACGCGGAGGCATATTTGTACATTGTTGCAGGGGTACCTAAGTATGTACGTAAGTATTGTTTTTGGCTGTTGGATGTTTTTAAACTTATTTTATGAGTTCATTCGTATCTTTTTATTTTTCTTAGGTTATCTGGTAGATTATTGAATAATGTTATTCTTTTATGTTTTGGATGGGGTTCAATGAGGTTTTGATTTTACACGATGAGAATACGAAATAAAAAATGGTGAGTGCTTTTTCGTTTTTATTTTAGTATTTAAACTATTGAATTACTTGAAATTCATCAAATAGTTATTATTTTTTACATTAACCCAACACGTTAAGCCCTGGAGAAAATAATTTCCCTTATCTTTGGGGATGCTGCGTCTTTTTGAGGAGAAAAGGGAGAGGATGTTGGATAGCAATCTAAGGATCGGTGTATCCAGGAGTGACGTATAAATGTATCCCTCCACGTATAAATGTTGGTTATCCAATAAATGGTTCCCGGGGCGGTGGTACCCAAACCCTCCTCCCAAATTGATTTGTAATTTTGTGGTGTATTCTTCAGATTTTATTTAAATGATAATTTTTTTACAATATTGATTGGATTCAGGATAGTATTATGTATATGCCAACGCCCAATTAATAACAGCGTTTTTTTACGGGTACTATGAATTAGTGCATATTTTCCGTAATAAACCCAAGTTTTTATTGACAGAAAACAATTTGAATCTCATAAATTTATATATTCATTTTCAAATCTACAACTTGATTATTATTATTATTTTATAGGCAGTTGTGCTCTAAATATTTGCACTATAATTATTATTACTTTATTTATAATTTTTTATTGGATCCATACTCTGCGATACAAAATTAAACATTTGCGTGCTATTTATTATAAGCGAGTAAGTTTAAAAAAATTATGACTATGTTATAAGCAATAATTAGTCGCCTGAAATATCAATACAAATTGAAAATATTTTCCGATAAAAATAAATGCCGCTAACAGGAACTGAACCCGTGCCTTCTGATGTCCGGTCAGGTGCTCCACTATGAAATCTGGAAATAAAAATTCTTTTATCATATTCAACAACAAAATTTTAATAACCTCACAAACATCAAAATAAATAATTGTACGTCTTTGTCTTCAATAACGTGAATAGCAAAAATAATAAAAATGTTAATGTTTTATAGAGACGGCTTAAAGCAGGAATCACGTGGCGACATAAGTCAGTTAGAATTCAGTAGGCGTGTTTTTAACTCACTGGGTTTAAACACGTGAGAATCTGAACATACCTTCAGAGGGCGGTTTTATGGGCGACCTTTGCATTCCCTGCAGGTAGGCAAACAAAACCTTTTTAAATGGATCGCCCTTGGCGACTTTGATCGCGATTCGGCGGAGGACAACTGATGGGCCGTGAAATAAATAATAATATCACTAAAGTGAGGCCGTTTTCAGAGGGATCTTAAAAGAAACCCGAATCATAACCTATAAAGGGTTCCAAAGGGTCCGTTCAATCGTTATGTTATACGTTCTTATTACTTGTTTATTTCACTTGGGTAAAAAATATATCTTTTTGTTTTTGTACTTTACGTTGCTTCAAAAGATAAAAGTTAATATTTTTAACGGGGCACTCTTTTATATGCTTTCAACAGCCAAGCAAATAAACACTTTTTTTGTTCAAATAAATTTTAGTGGTCGCTACCACTGACCAAGGTTTCTAAAATACGCGACGTTTAGGATAAAGATTACAACGCTCTAGACCAAACATGTCACGAACCCCCTTTGTATTATAAATAAAGTTAGTTTAAACGTTTTTGTATCGCCAGTAGAGTGTTTGGTAATCTTGTACTTTTTGTTCTAAGACTGAATTCACGGTGGTGCCATATAAATGGAGTCTACCTGTAAAAGTTTTGCTAAAACATAGAAAATAAAAGAAATACATGGCTTATTGGACAAATCACACAATTTTTTTCTCAATCATGATTACCGTCTGTTAAAGTTGTCATAAGTTTGATTGGTTTATTATAAAGACATAATGAAGAAGAACAATAACCAATCTACAACTTATACTGCTTATGATGTTCTGCAAATTATGAGGAAAAGCAAGTATTCCTACCAGACTAAAGAAACATGAAATAGTAAAAACATTATATTAATTTTATATTGAGTGGAAAAAGTTAAAGAAAAACAATGAAATCAAAGCAAAACGTAGTATTGTTATGAAAAATAAGGTAAAAACGTTTAAAACTCTTTTCGATATTACCCGTGCCAATGCAATGGAAATTATTACTGTAAGATAGATGGTTTGGTGTATTTATACAGTGCTAAGAGTGTTTGCTCTTATGTTATGATAAGAAACAAGCGATGAAGTTATAAGAGTTGGCAAAATTCGAAATAGGCGAAACTTTTTTTACTGAAAAATTATCAAAAGCTTTCAAAAACCATTGGTCACAAATATAACAAGATTACCAAGATGGCTGAGGATTCCGATCCAGAGAATTTAATGTATGTTGAAGATCTAACCACAGCAATGATTTTTTTTGCTACGCATCAGTTACGGCAGTTTCAATCATTGAACTATTACAAAGAGTTTATTTATTTTTTATTTATTTATTAATCTTAAGTTAGCTCACATCTTCGTGTGTGCTAATAGTTTTATAAACATATAAACATGTACATTGTTTGGCAAACATAATCTTTCTTTAAATATTTCAATAAAGTCACAAAAAAAGAAACATTAATAATTGAGATAGACATATTTTCTTAATTCATTTTTGAGCTTATTAATATTTTCTATCACAGCAATTTCCTTCGGGATTTTGTTATAGAGTTGAACGGCCTGGTACATCAGAGATTTTTGGGTGCTTGTTTTTTTTCTTGTTGGCAATCTAATTTGCTTAGAATTTCTCGTCCCGTGTCCGTGTATCTCGTAATTGTAATTTATTTTTCTTTTCAGTTCCTTAGACATCATCCCTATGTTAATTTTATGTATAAAAATAAGAACATTCAAATACACAGTTTGCTTCACCGTTAAAATATTCAGCTCCTTTAACATGTCTCTTATCCGTGTGTATTTGTTGCGCTTAAGTATTATTCGCATTGCTTTATTTTGCAGTATTTGCATTTTTTCATTTTCTCTTTATTGCAGAGAAAAAGAATACTTGAACAGTAATTAAAGTGTGGTGATATAATTGTATTGTATATTATCTGGCATGTTTCTTTATTTACTTTGTTTCTGATTCTACCAAGAAATGATATTTTTTTTGCAATTTTTTTAATTGTATAGTCTGCATTTTTTGAGAAGTTCAATTTTGAGTCTATAATAACACCTAGATATTTAATTTCTTCCACTTTTTTTTATGATTTCTCCATTTATAGAAACCTTTGGTTCCTCATGCGTATTTGTTCTGCCTATATGCATGTATTTTGTCTTATTTACATTTAGTTTTAATTTATTTAGTTTGAGCCATTTTGACAATGTTTCTAAGTCACTATTTATCTTTTTGTTTGCTTTCTCATAATTATCTTCTGCAATATAAATTAGTGCGTCGTCTGCAAACAGTCTTATTTTGCAATGTTTTAATATTTTTACCATATCATTTATGTAGAGTATAAACAATATCGGACCCAATACAGATCCTTGCGGTACATCCAGCTTATTTTCAATCGAATTTGATATATTGTTTCTTATCTTTGTTGTTTGTTGTCTGTTGCTTAAGTAGTTTTTAAACCATTCCAGTTCTTTCCCTTTTATTCCATATTTTACTGAGTTACTGAACCTCGTTTTCATATTTTTTGGTAGGAACACCTGAAAAAGGTGTGTCCTTCAGCACCTGCTGGAATACACCGAGCGAAAGATGGCAAAAGCAATATATGCTTTACAGATGAATCTATTTTGAGATGCAGCTAAAATTGACGAAGAGAGAACTAAAAAGCATTTAAGATGTTAGTATTTTTACTGTTTTAAGGTTCTTGCACATGGTATGCGCAAAATAATGATTTACTGCATTTGAAGGACAATTGGCGTTCAAAAAGACGTATCAAACATCTGAAAAAGATGCAATAAAAAAGGGACGTCTTTGGTGTCTGTAGCAAGAGTTTGTTGCTTTTGCATTCTTGGATGATGAAGTTTCCTTAGAAACTAAACACCAGCCTTGGAAAGGCAAGATTTGGAAATTTTGTTAAAAGCTTACAAGTTGTTACAAATTAAACATTGAAATTTTTTAAATCGCAGTTTTGTGTTATTTTTTTACGATAGATGTTAAGACCTGGTAGGATGGTGATGACTACTGTACATCTACATAAATCTGAGACTTTTGTACATTTTATGAAAAATTTTATTGACATAGCAGAGAGAAGAGTAGCGTTCATGGAAGAGTACAATCGTTTTTACGCCACCAATGAAGCAATATTTACTCAGGGCGGTTAAAGATTTTTGACGAAAATTTCACAACTCAAAGAAGTCCACGTTGATGACATCTTGAATTATTATATTTATTTTTAAATGTTCCATGTAATTACTTAATTGATTTTAATTGTGTATTCTTCTACATTTTATAAAAAAAACTTAAAAAAAACAATCATTAAATAAACCTTTTTGTATTTTTTCGTTAAACTTTATCCTGTTTTTAAAGCTGGTAGCATTAAAACAGCTTAAAAAAAACTGAAACAAGTAAAATTTTTAGAAAAATGAAAACATATGAAAAGAAGCCCCGTGGAGAATTATAACAATTTTGAAGCACCCTACTGAACACCCACAAACACGCTATAGTTTAATGTAATGTATAATTTTAGAAATGCAATTCCATTTTATTATCACATTGATTTTTATAGAGTTGATTAGCAATATTTCAGGGCAAGTAGATATTATTATTGTTATTTTTTATCTCCTTATATATCCTTATTTTGACGGCCTCCGTAACAATTTAATTATTTGAAATAATATATAATATATTTACGGCAAATTCCAGAACGTTGGTTGAAATGGCTTTAGCTGTGTTTGGTGATCTGAATAGCCAGGTACCCCACCGCCTTCTTCTTCCACATATCCTTCCCCTCCCCACTTCCTTCAGCCTCACAAAATACACCAATTGATGATGCCATAGTCTCACTGGCTCCATACGATTGGGAATTCACATAAAAAATACGTAAAAATTAATAATCGCCAAAATAATCACTGGCTCAGATTTCAAATTTCTTAAAAAGGTTGCGAACGACTTAATGGCAATTCTTATTATCGAAATTATATGTTTTGTTAGGCAGAAACTGCGGGGGTTTGAATGTATTTGGGTAAGAAACGACGTTGTATTATGAGTTTCAAACCCAAAATTAGGAAAATTATCATTTAATATGTCAAACCTACTTTTTGTAATTACCGTATGAGTAATTTCAATAATTACCGATTTTTGATGTGAATTGAATAGTGGCAAACATGATACGATTACGTATTTCATTATTGTTCTATTTATGTATAAGAAGTAATTTTGTGTTTTTTTGGTTTACGTATTTCAAAATGAGTCGATTAGTACCGGGTTCGATTCGCGTATAATGTTTAAAATATAGTAAATATGTGTTTAAAATAATGAAGTAGAGCAGTAAACTGCTTCACTTTTGTACCTACGTTCATAACTCGGGATGAAAATAAAATCGAATGTTCTGCTTGTATGAAACTCAAATAGTTATTCATAGTCTTATATGAATTAAAAGGGAACATAGGTTACTGAGCCAACGCGCGTTGTTGACTGTGGTGAACTGGGTCCAGTCGACGAACTGGTGGTCTACTGCATTCAGTATCGCACATAAGCCCGTTGGGCAAACAAGCTGTCACCGGCTGCCACAAGCTGTCACCGGCTGCCAAAAGCACATCGTTCTATGCTCTTTGTTGTGAAAAAATACCTTCCTGTGATTTGAGATGTGCACAAATTATTTTCGATCAAAAACCAAGTCTGATGGAGTTTCTTTCCATTCATATGTACTCAAAAATTACTTATTATTTTAATGGACACAATTATTCAAAATGCTTTTTGAATAAAATCAAGTGAGTATGAAGGACAACTTAGCGATAGTACTTCGTATTCTACTACTCTGATCACTCGTTTGTTCGTAATGAATGAGGGTAAAAGCGGCTCACTGGCGGGTGAGCATGTACGCGGCGAGCAGACTGAGCATGATGTCGATACAAAAATGTTCGTCGCTCGTCTGTGACGTCATGTTTGTCGCGGACATGCTCGCTCGGCAATGGACCGTTTTAAGCTCGCAACTGGTGCCACGAGGAGGCAAGAGAAACGAGGGAAGTTCATAATAATACTCGTAAAGCCTTTTCACCCATACACATATTTTTTGAACGGCTATCTCTTTCTACTGCGTTCCATTCATTTAGGTATGTGTGATGTTATTTGGAGTTATTTCATTTATTTATAAAAAAATCGTTGTTTATTCTTTTCTCGTGCGTTTCGTAATTCTATTATCTATCTAGAAACAGGAATGTGCCAGATTTAATGTTCGATTAGTATGAACATAAAATCTCTTTGTATTTATGTCAATGTTCATAGTACCTACCTATATTTTCACCAAGTTTCACAGTGGAAGATTCTTTATAATAGCGTTATATATGTTAAGTAACTGGATATGAAGAAAAAGTAGCTGATATAAAATTAAATTATGTGTAATGGACATCTTAACAAAACTCATAAATATATAACTCATAAGTTAATCTCTTTTATAATCATCCAGGGAAAAGAAACGCTGAGCTCGCTTGCGAGAATCTTTTTGAATCGCACATTTAGAAAAACAATTATAAAGTAAAATCTTTAAAGTCCAAGCATAAAAAGCACACTCATGAAAACACAATATCCGTTTCTTGAAAGCTCGGGAGAGCTTTTTCCGATCGCAGCTTTATGTAGCTACCGGCTGAGCACAATGTTGGTGTTCCGTGAAAACATATTGATTTGTGTGGACTCTACACTAAGAAAGGGTATCTTTGAAAGGAAAACCTTGTCACCTCTTACTCAATGGTCGTGACGTGGGTACGTTGGGAGCTCTTTCTCTGTTTATTTAGGTGCGAACTCAGAGCGTCGTAATTTTTCGATTTAATGACGATAAATGTGGTACATAAAAAGTGCACTTTCATTACAAAAAACTTTACTTGTTCCCAGTGAAACTATTATGTCAACAACCTTGCTAAGATTTTAGTTTTAGTTTAATAGTGGCACAATCTATTTTGGTACTTCAATATGGTATGTATAGTACTCGTGTAATAAGCTTTACATTTTCAATTTTTTTCAGCTTCCCTTTTTAGGGCATTAAGAATGTAAACAGATATAAAATTTGGCTTCTGAAATTAAGGTTTTTGGTTTGATTTTCTTCTTTGAAAATAATTTACATTGTCAAAGACATTATACTTTCAGACTCTAAAATACGTACTTTTTACAAAAGTGTGCTTTAGTCAAGTTCGATTTCATGAATAAATTTAAAAAACAAAAACAAGCTGATAAAAGAAAACCGAAAATTAACATTAAAAAATGTCTCAAAATGTTGCTTAGATTATGATCTGGATTATACCGAGGAAATGGGGATTATTCAAAAAGCGGAAGCAGTGGCGAAACAGCCGGAAGTGACGTCATAAAACCTTTTTGGACCCACAATCCGCCGCGACAATTGTAAATGAGAATTGCGCAAAAGTGCTAAGCGAACAATTTACACAACATTGGCGTTACGCCTTTGTAAACTCGAATTTCCTAAAATTGTTATAATAACACACTTTTGTCCCTATTCTTTTCAATTCTTAATGAAAATATTCCTTTTGTTTACCACTCTTTAGATTTGGTTAAGTATTTATTAAATATTCATAAATAAAACACAATATTTTTTGTTAATAATTGTTTGACAAAGTTGAGAAATCGATTCTCAATTGAATCGTTTCTATGGATATTTAAACAATGAACATTATTTTTGCGTACGGTAAAAAAATTTACTAAAATGTCAGCAAAATATAATTTTGGATATGATTTGAATATGTCACATTCTGAAATTCATGTATATGTGTATACGTACTTAATAAAATGATGTCGCAGTTTTTGCAATAGTTTTAACGGGTGACCGGATAACTCATCAAAATGACAATTCAATACACCTATACAAAGTGCTATAAAGTTATGAAAAGTAATGAAACCAAAACTAGGTTACATATGTAACTAGGTTAAATAGATTACATATGTAAAACTATTTAACCTAGTTTAGTTTCATTACTTTTCATAACTTTATAGCACTTTTTATAGGTATGTTGAATTGTCATTTTGAGGAGTTATCATGGAACCCTTTTGATAATGTTAGATACAAACGAAATTTTTAAAAAAAGTAGTTTTAGCGCAAAAAAATGAAAAAAAAGTGATGGGATAATCAATTCAGCTAAAATATTGAATTACCGTTTCGACTTGAGCTTTCAATGAGCCCAATAAAACTTAGTCCTGGATCACGAGCGCAGCGCCTGGCGGGGAGGACTTTGTTTCTTTCATGATGCCGGTAATTTGGACCGTTCTCTGCAACACTACAACGAAAGTTCTACGTTCTAGGCTGTTCGTTCGTACGCAGTGGTCTTCAACGATTTCAACAAGTTGATATAGTGCTATAACTAGTAGTTCTCTTATTAAATAATTCAAAACCAAAATTTCCGCTAAAATCGTAAGTAGTAACTTAAATACCTACCTACTTATAAACTACCTATTCTATGTAACAGTTTTTAAATGTCAATTAAAGAACTATACGTAGGAATTGTTCAAAGAAACGTCACTAGTTCAATGACGGTACTTACATACTTTCTTCGGACCGGTAGGTACTATATTATTGAAAAAATGCAAATACGAAAGATCAAATAAAAACGACGATTTGACATTTGACAATGAATCTATACTGAACCATTGAAATGATCACTATCTGAACGAAGATGCAAACATATTTACAGAGAGACGAAATGTAAATGAGATTGGTTCAGTCAAAAAATGTTAAGTACATAATTTGTTTATCTTTAGGTTGTCGACGCCTTTTCCACATCGTACCTGAAGGAACTATGTCGTTTCGAGAAACTTGTTCCTGGTCGTACGCCGACCGCCGAACAATACCGACTACTATTTCTCAAAATGATCCTTTTGTGCTGAAGAAAGTTGTAGTGTAGTTATCGCTGACAATTACAGACTAGGTTTGCCATATTATCCACTGGCTTTCGGTTAATGTCTCTATCACACGATTATTGCCACAGCCACAATTAAAATCGAGAATAACTAAAGTAAAGATTAATTCGGAGATTATACCCACTAGTTATTCGCAGAGAGCAGGGTAAGTATTAAGACTAACTAATAAACTACCCCATCACTTTTCCACAAGAGTAGGCAGAGATGATAGAACGCTACACACCTCCGTCTCGGCACATACTCCATGCTTAATCCATATTCATTTCAACTCTAGACGTAACCAGACCTAAGTATTTGAAACACCGCGTAGTTCCGCGTAGTTCCGCGTAGTTCCGCGTAGCCATATTTGATACTACCTACTAGTGGCAGTGCAGTGTCGTGCGTGCTCTGACAGACATACATACTCAGCTATATATCCACTTCATCGCCGGTGCCCGACAATCCAGAGGTGCTCAACCTTTTCAACATGAACTGTTCTAAGTGCCAACTAACTATTACCGACGGCATCACGTGTTACTCCTGCAGTAAGCAGTTTCATTACGAATGCGGAGGAACATCTGAAACTACCTTTAGAAAGGCTAATAACGAGAAAAGAAGAACCTGGCGCTGCACTACATGCAAAACTCCACTCCAATCATCCGCTACGTCAACCAACCCAATAGAAGATGTAATGGTCGAAATAAAAAAAAATATCTTCTGAACTTGCCTCTCTCAAAACACTTAATAAGCAAGTCAAGGAAGACATGTCAGAACTGAAAAAATCTGTCGACTTTAACAACTCAAAATTGGATGACTTTTCCAATAGATTCCAAGCTTTCGAACAGTCAATGAGCAAAGTAGACTTTTTGGAACAAGAAGTTTCCTCGCTTAAATTGACCATCAAACAAATTCAAGAAGATTCCAACAAAAGGGAGCAATGGATGAGACTACAAAATGTCGAAATAAAAGGAATACCTCAAGATAACAATGAAAACATTCCAAACATTCTATCAGAGATAGCAAACAAACTTGGCTTACACAACTTTAAAACTAACGAAATTGAGTTTGCCACCAGAGTCTCGGCGAAAGACCCACTTCATTCCAAATTAATCAAACCAATAATTGTTAAATTCACCACCCGCTCGCGTAAAAATGAATTCATCACCGAAATTCGACGAAGGAAAGGAATAAGCACGAAGGACCTGAATTACCCTGGTGACGATAGAAAAATCTATGTCAACGACCATCTGACTAGTTCTAACAAAAACCTCCTTTTTCGGGCCAAGGGGATTGCCAAGGAGAAGGGATTCCAGTTCACGTGGATAAAAAACACCAGGATATTTGTGAGAAAAAATCCCACTTCGCCTCCCATACCAATCTTCAAGGAAGAGGACCTAAAGAAAATAGCCTGAGTCGATCTGCATTCTCTTCGCGTCGTAAAATGGATTTTTCATACACTCATGTGTCTCCCCATACATTTCCCCCCTCCTTTTATCCACTCTTATTACACTCACCCTCCCTCTACCATTTCACCCTCTCCCACAAACTTTCTAATTCTTTTCTAAATCAGTCTACACTTCTCAAGAACCAACCTGGAATACCGCATGTTGGCGACCCCCTGCACTCCCGACAATCAGACCTACTCGACGGACAATCGCGGTCTCACACACACTAATTATATTCTCTGCCGTGGTAAGCAAATTACCGTATACTCATTTTTCAACAAATATTTCACTCAAATATAAACTGAATAGTATTATTAACCGCTTTTACCTCAAATATGGATATCTACCTCTATCTAATTATATCAACATCAGAATAATATTATCACTAGCCGAGCCAGAGATGCGTATTACAAGATTTTTATACCATTATTATTTTAAACTACTTTATGCACCCATACCAAGAAATTATTGTGTTAGATGTACTTACTTTGTAAAACTGCATGACCACTATAACCGAACTCACTTATTGAAGTTATCATTTATATGTATAACTTACCGCCTACTCACTAATATTTATTCGAATACTCCCCATGTCTTTAGCAATATATCACCAGAACTGTAGAGGTCTTCGTACCAAGACTACGACGATCCTTCAAAATACCTTTTCAAACGATTACGATTTAATTGCCCTCACAGAATCATGGCTCACCAAAGGTATCAGAGACGAAGAACTTTTCGATCCTCGATACTATGTATATCGTAGAGACCGCGATTACGCTTCCACCGGTCAGCGTCTTGGCGGTGGTGTAGTGATAGCTATTAAACAGGAGCTGATCAGCGTCGCCAGACCAGAATGGACTTCTTGTGCTGAAGAAATTTGGGTCACCATTCGCACCAATACTACACCTCACAGTCTGGTCCATATATGTTGCGTGTACATCCCCGGAGGGACTCAACATCAATATTTAATCGAAAATTTCCTGAACATGTTATCAGACGTAGTATCAAATAACCCCAATGATTCTTTTATTATCTTAGGTGACTTTAATCTTCCTGAAATTTCATGGATCCAAACTACGCCATCTGCTCACTATGCAGCTAGTAATTACTCTACTCACGTTAGTAATTACTTCGTAGACTGTATGCATTTTCTGAACCTCTCTCAATATAACGGTGAACTAAACTCAAGCGGCCATATCCTAGATCTGATTCTGTCAAATCTACTAATCTCCGTCGAATCTAATGACGACCCGCTAGTTCCCGAAGATGAACATCATAAAGCTCTATCCATTAGTGTGTCATTTCAGGAAACTCCTTCATTGACAAATGCGAAAAGAAAAGTTTTTCTATATAATCGTGGAGACTACGATTCAATTAATTTCGCCCTTGAACAAGCTGACTGGGCTTCCATTTTTTCTACCTCTCAAATAGAACCAGCGCTTGACGGTTTCTATACGTTTTTGAAAAACCTCATAAATCTTCATATTCCTCATAAACTTTCGTGGAACTCGAAATATCCTCCTTGGTACAGTGCTGCCCTTATTAAGGTAACTAAGGAAAAATCAAAATACTTTAGCAAATATAAAAAACACAAGAACCAGGCTGACTATGACGCATTTTCCCTGCTTCGTAAACGGCACAAAGACTTATGTCGGAAAAGCAAATCCCGTTTCTTGAGTAATATTGAAAACAATATTTCCTCAAACCCTAAAAACTTCTGGAGCCACGTCAAATCTTCTAACGCATCCCAAGGTGTCCCAAAATGTATGTATTTTGGAGAGTTGAAAGCCAATAATGGAACGGAAATTGCAAATTTATTTTCAAAATATTTCAGTTCAGTTTTCAGTAAACCCTCCGATCCACTTACCCTTGATCCAACTGACGTCGGGAACTATACATCCAATATAAGCAATATTGAGGTGACACGAGAAATTGTCTTAAAATACCTTAAGGAAATTGATACTCGCAAAGGTGCCGGTCCTGACGAAATACCTCCAATCTTTATCAAACAATGTGCACACAATCTAGCCTTACCCCTTTCTTTAATTTTCAATCGTTCCCTAACCGATTGCACTGTCCCTGTTATATGGAAATCTGCTTATGTGTCTCCTTTTTTCAAAAATGGCAAAAAAACAGACGTTAAAAACTACAGGCCAATCTCCAAACTTTGTATATTTAACAAAATTTTTGAAAAAATAGTCTATGACCAACTATATTCTGCTCTTAAGCCCAGCCTGAATACGACCCAACACGGTTTCATTAGTGGTAAATCTACAACCACAAATCTTTTAACCTTCACAGAGTACCTGCAGGATAATTTGGATAACAGAATACAAGTGGACACTGTCTATACCGACTATAGTAAGGCGTTTGACAAGGTCGATCACTCAACCTTGTTGAACAAGCTTTTAAAGATTGGTATTCACGGCAATCTTTATCGTTGGCTCTCTTCTTATATCTCCAACCGTAGTCAAATAGTAGTGGTTGCTGGATTTAAATCCGACTCTGTTGCTGTAACATCGGGAGTTCCTCAAGGCAGCCTGTTAGGACCGTTACTATTTAATATCTATATCAATGATATTGGTCACTGCTTTTTACACTCGCAGACCATCCTATATGCAGATGACATGAAAATCTTCTCACCTATAAAATCAATCGAAGACTGTCACAAGCTGCAAAAGGATTTACAACGTTTAAACGCGTATGTTAATGCCCATTGTCTTGAATTAAATATATCCAAATGCTTCATCGTACGCTTTACTAGAAACAAAAACATATTTATACACGAATACTCAATTAATCATCAACCTTTATCTACCAAATCAAAAATTAAGGACCTTGGGGTTATACTTGATAGTAAACTGAATTTCAATAAACATATTGACCACGTAGTCACTAACGCATCTTCTATGCTGGGTTTCATAATCCGTTCCTGTAAACAATTCAAAGATATTGCTACTTTCAAAACACTGTATTTCTCATACGTTCGTAGTATCCTTGAATACGCATCACAAGTGTGGAACCCAGGCTATGCAATACATAAAAATAGAATTGAAAGTGTTCAAAATAGATTTTTAAGGTACCTTAATTTCCGCTCTTTTCGATCTCATATCAGTAATGAAGACTCTGCAAAGTTCTTCAATATACAGACGTTAACTTTCCGAAGAAATATAGCAGATTCGGTAATGTTATTCAAAATTACACACAATTTAATCGATAGTCCTGATCTTCTTCAACGCCTATTATTCCATGTTCCCAATCGCAACAGCAGACAGTCGCTTACTTTTAATCTCCCTCATTGTAAGACGAATTCCAAACAAAACTCATTTATCTACAGATCCACACACTCTTTTAACTTAAATTATTACCATATTGACATATTTAACTCGACTTTACGCGACATAAAACAAAAACTCAATAATCAACAAAACTCAAACTAGAAGTTCAATCCCTATATATTCCCGTCCTTTGCCTCTTAATCCTTATCCTATATTTCCCCCTCCTCCCCCCCACCCTCCTTTATTTTAATATTTTTAATATTTTCTAACTAAACAAGAAATTAATTTAAGAGAACATCTCTATGCCATTGTACACCATTGTAACACCATTAACTATTCATCAGTGGAAAGTTCATAATTGGCATAATTAATAATATTATTATTGTATCATTATATAATTAAAGATTTGCTGTCAACTTTTCCAAATAAATAAATAAATAAATAAACACTTAATCGTGCCACGTGTTCCAGGGTCGTCTTTGGACTTGGTATAATATTTTTTCAACTAATTTGAATTTTAAAATTTTTGCGGGCTTCGTTATAAGCGTTCAAAAGAAGAAGATTTTGAACGTGATTTGAAATTTGTAAATGCGAATCATAGGAGTAAGCACTATATTAAAAAAAAAAAATACGAATCATACGGGTAGCGCTATAAATTAAATACGAATCATATGGGTAGCGCTATAAAATAAATAAACAAAATAATAGGCGCAAGCGACTGCTGTAAAAATATTTCACGCAACACGACTTATTTAAAATTTAGCAAAAAATCTCTAGAAAATAGAGTTTAATAGCGTTTAAAAAACACATTTTTTAGAACATTCAACTTATTAAATTAATAACGAAAGCAAACGTGTTTTTTATTATTTTCTAAGCGTACTTTGCGATTTTTTTCCATCGAGGTAATTTCATATAATTACCGTTTCAACTCAGCATCTTAATAGAGATTGTCTTAATATTTATTTTTAAAAGCTTAAAAACGTTAAGTATTTAAGGGAAGTATGTTTTAATATGTCGGTAGAAATTTGGAATAATCGCAATTAAAATATAGTTTTGCGGGGTGTATTTTTAAAAAGTTCTAACTGACATTTAAATGCAATACTACTTATTTTGCTAATTTTTATAGCAAAAATAATTTTCATATCGGTTGTATTTTCAGATAAACTTGTATGACGAATGCCTAACATCAAGCTTTTAAAGCTACCATTTATTTTACAAGATTCTAACATCACTTTAAACCTTTTTCAATTGCCATTTTGTTTGTATCTGATAGTTGATGTTGTTACGAGGCGAAGTGAAGTTCGTCTTTTTGCTTGTATATGATTGTAAATTCGCCTCACCGTGTTTTTAGGTGTCAAAGTTTGCACAGATGAATTCTCATAATCTATATAAAATTTTAGGATTGTGAGGATTTATCTTGTTTAGAATATTAAAGTTCAACATATTTTAAAGAAAAAGATGAAAAGGACGTATATCTTGGAATTGCGTATATCATAAATGGCTATACGTCAGAGATTGGTAAATAGATAAAAATAAATCATTTTGCAAGCTCTGACACATCATATCTTAGAACAAGATAAAGTGACATTAGAACCCTATCAACCAAGGTGACGTACTACATCATTACTAAAGAAACTTTCCTTACAATGATGGAAGTATGGTAAATTGAAATTCTCTGGTTAGTCAAATACGAAATATTCATCTTTAAAAAAAATTAAATACCTTACCTGTGCTGAGTTAGATTTTATATCAAATCAACCCACTTATCAATGAAAATACAAGGTGAAAAAATTGGGGGACAAAGGCAAAAAGAATAATAATTCAGGTTTCGTCTGATATTTGAGAAGAATCCACGTATTTTCGTAGTGCACTCAGCGAAACTTTTAGCTAGAACTACTGGAGATAATACACTTAGAACAAATAAAACGTATCCTAACTTCAAACTGTTTCAATAAATAGAAACTGCAAAGGAATATTATGGCCACGTACAAGTGTTTTAGCTGCGCAAAAGTTTGCCAAAAATTTTGCTACCTATACAACGTGTTCCGTAAGTTATGGGAACATTTAATTGAAAGGAGGGACTTGTGTGTGCGGCCGGAACTTTTGTCGAGAACATTATTTGATCGGTAATTTGGGGGGAAAGTTTTAATTTTCTCGTTGTGAATCCAAAATCGGTTAGAAAAAAATCTTCGTTTTCTAAATAGATTTTTGTCGCTTTATGTAGATTTGTTATAAAGAATAGAAATGTTCAAGAAAAAAATATAAAACAACAATAGTGTGAAAATAAAGCATAGGTATATTATACCTGTAATCTACAAACATAAAATAAAATAACATGGATGTTCTGAGATACCGATGAAAAGCTAACGTGAGAATTTACTAAATTTTCATATTTTATGTAAATTAAAATATTTTATGTTAATTTTAATATTTTATGTAAATTTTTATATTTTATGTAAATTTTAAAATAAAATAAAAGTTAGACAAGTTCAAAGTATAAAAAGATAATGGGAAAATCACGAACCGTTTTAGTTGAAGCAACAAATTAAATTCACCGCAAGAAAAGAGCCAATTTTAAAAAGAGGGTGTTTCACCAACTCTAAACTTTCGGTAACTCTTTCTGTTTCACCGCAACTGAGTTACGCTACCCGTCAAGTAAATGTCTCGTGTTACAGCTATGCTGGTTCAATGAGTAATATATTTGACTCAACAGATTACAAAGAGTTGGTGAAAAATCCCCTAAATATTCCCCAACCACTTGTCAAACATAATAATAAATAACCAATAATAGAAAATATATATAAAAAAACATGTTTTTTTACTTTGGATTTGTTCTGGAAAAATAAAATTAAAAGCAAGGTTGTATTTGTTTACCTATTCAAAAACTGTATTTTATAATTGCGAAAGATATATTACGCATTGCAGTAGGTTGGAAAGGACATAACATAAAAGGGCGTAATAAAAAAAACACAAATTCCCACTTACCTACCAATATAAGACTCAATCTAGGGCTATGGTAATCGATGTATGACTAAGTTGGTCGGTAGCTATAGAGTTTATATAGCATATCACTTTTTTTACATTTTACTTCAATAATTGTTAAATACAGAAAGACATTTCGATATAAAGAGATTTTGATAAAAAACGGGAGGCCTCGCAATCAGCTTGTTCTATATTAGACTATTTGAAAAAAATATCAATTTTAAATGTCGTTTCAAAATTTAATGACCACTTTAGCAATTATTAAGAAAGGCAATTCGAATGAAAAATGTCCCTTTCTGTACTGTAGTTATTGAGCACCGTGTTCACTTTAGTTCAAAGACAAACTCACTTACAGTTTCCAGTGCTCGCTCCTACAGTTTCTTAGGTAGCGTAATTCACTTAGTGTACAGTACACAGCTCCACTAGATATTTAGCGCGAATAAGTGTAGTGTGTGATTCGCGAGAGCTTATTGACAGAACAAATTAGATCTAATAGTTCCTCCGCATCTAGATGTTGGGTGTTGGAGGCGAATGCAAGCGAATAGAATGATGAAACTTCACAACAGTTATTATCAAAAGGAAATTATGATAGAGAAGTAAAACACTCTCCCGATTCCCGCTTAGTACCAATACATTTAAACCGCCGGGTATTTTTGTTTACTTTATGACACAAACTGAGACGGTGAAATATATTATTTAAGTTGTGCTAGAAAGAAACAACACCACGCTTTGTATTTGCATCCAAAAGTTTACAATACACTTACAGGCTCAAATAACCACAATATTTTCCAAAATGTCGTCGACAGTAAAATTTTGCATGTTTGCGAAAGATTTTGTCAGAACTTGGAAATTATTTTTAAATTGAAATCACAATATCCTTAAAACCTTAAAATTAATGTCATCTGGGAATATTACTAAATTAACCTAAAATCTCAACATACAGGAGGAACGGCTGCGCACCTTTTTCCATAGAATACTAAATTCATTCAGTGGGACCGTAGCAATCCCAATTATTGTGGCATGTTGAATGGCTGGAGAGAGTGGAGAGAACATGGGGAAGAGGCAGATGGTGAAATACCTGGCTGTTCAGATCTGGTTAACAAACACTGTTAAAGCCATTTCAAACCAAGTTTTGATTATGCATGTTGGTCCTTCACTAATACTGAGAATAACTACCACTCAATCTACATTTATATGGTTATTTACCGCGTAAAATCTAATGGGCGATTATGGCAGCTATAAAAAAATTAATTTTCAGTAAATAATTTGCTTTTATTAATGTTGTCAAACTTTGTAAAACCGTGTTAAAAATTTGAAGATCAGTAAAGAATGCAAGGCTGATGTAAACGTAGTGGTTAAGATTAAGAAAGGTAGCCTTAGATAGTTTAGGCATATAGAGCGGGTGATCAAAGACAGGGGTGTAAGGAAATATGTATTATAAACAATATCAATATAAAAAATCTTGATCAATTTATCGTTTTTTAGCTCTTTTTTGAGTTTAGTGATGCAAGTTAATTCGTTTTTCTTATATCCATTGACATTTAATTAAATATATAAGGTGCAATATAAGCAAATGTACGTCGGCCGTATTTAATAGTAATTTTTGGTGATATACCTTAATTTAGACTAAATCTTGTGTTGTATGATCTACTTTTTCTTTATAATATATGGAATCCGACGATAGATTTTGGTATACAATTTCAAGCCATAATATCCATCGAACAGATAATATACCTATTAACTTACTTATATAATAATTTTATATCTCCTCTTTGTGAAAATAAATATGCTATGGTTTAGTAATTGGTATTTTGAAAAAAAACTGTTAATTACTAACATTGTTCCGTAAAAAATTTAGTAGTGAAAACGAGATTTTATTACAGCAAGAAGAGCATTCGCTTTGCTCGAAAGAAATTTGCTTTGATATTAAAATTGAATAAATTATTGTGAAAGCGAGGATTTTTCATATTCATAATACTGCAACGCTAACACTATTTTTAATTCAAATTTTGTGAAATAGGTCAACTTTTAGAAACGTATACTTTACCCAGGTAAATATTTATTCGTAATTGAAAAGCGTGCATTGTAAAGGTGCTGAGTAATAAACCGAACAATTTTCTCAGAATAATTAATCCTTAATTTCAGAGAAAGACTTCATTGAGAATCGAAACTTAAAATAAATTTAAAATTCAGTAGAAAGGAAAACAAAGGTAAAACAAAAAGCGAAAAAAGATTAATGATTTTTGATGATAATTTAAGTGAACGTAACTATTAAATAATATCAAAGATATTTTTTTGTCACAACTAAAAGGAGAGTTCTTCTCGCTGTAAAGATCAAAGTTTATTCTTATTAATGCCAGGAGTATTTGGAGAATGGTTTGAATGATAGAGGAAATGGAGAAAGCCCGAGAAAGACTTTATAGAGAACGCATTATATTTGCACTGGAATGAAATACGGAGTCGAATAAAAGTCGATTTAATGTAGTTTTTTTTAATAGTTACATTACGGTATATAGTAGTGAATGGAAGAAAATTAAAAGTAATTAAAAGCTCACGCATTCGTGGTAGCCTCACTGACATAAACAGTAAGCTAGAGGAACGACAGTTAAGATGGTATGGGCACATAAGACGGAGACCACCAGACCACACAGTGAAGCAGGCAATGTCATAGAGCTTCAAAGACAGTCATCCAGAGGTAGACCAAAGAACTCCTGGATGACCCAATGCTCCAAAATCCTACAAAGAAACGGCTTAGATGAAAGCGACACTCAGAACCGAAGAAGCTATAACCTGAGAACGAGAAGAGCCGACCCCAACAGCCTACCTAGGCAATGAGTTGGGATAGTGCTAGGAAGAAGAAGTAGTGAATGGAAGAAAAAGTCGGGGACGCCCGAGGTAGACATGGCACGATTAAATTAATCAAATACTTATGTGTGGTAACATTTGGCGTATGTGTGAAGAAATGGGTGTAAGCAGAATGTATGTGTATGACGTGGAAATAAAAAGCAGAAAAAGTCGAGAACCAACGATAATATTATTTCCACTTTAAAAATGTACCCAGTTTTCAGTTTCACTAGAAATTACAACCTCAAAGTTTACTCCAAACTATTCATAACCCCGAGCAACGCCAGGTACTCGTCAGCTAGTATTGTACGAACTTTTGAACCTACCACCAGTGTTTTGCAGTTTTCGAGGGGAAGCAATAGACAGAATGACTAGGGAGCAGTTCATCATATTTCCTCTCTCATCTAGTCATCGCTTGCTAGAGGTCGCGAATAGCCGCACTTAGGGAATGCAATCCCGCAAGAAAATGTCAATCCAGGTATTTGCGGGACTGAACAATCTTATTCCCGCTGGATCCAGGTATTTGCGGGATCCAGCAGAGTGGACTTAGATATCTAATCAATCGTATAATAAAGACCTAATACCTCGATCTACCAACCTTGTTTTTAGAGTTTTTAATTTATACCTATAATAAAACAAGTTCCTTGGGACTTTTTAAATGATTTATTAATAGGTATTCCTTTAGTTAGACATAGGTAAAGTTTAAGTCATAAATTGGCAAAGAATGATATAAGACATTAATTTACATAACATACCCGCCTCGGAACAGACTTTGTCTAGTGAGGTGGGTAAATGAAATCTATGTACACAAATGAAAATAAAATACTACGTATATAGACTCGAAGTAATTCAGAGTAAGTGAGGGTAAATCTGTAGTTGCTCTCTTTCAGCTTTAAAAGATCTTGAATAACCATAATTTTTAGTGTCTTGCCGTAATTCATAACCATTAATTTAATTGAATTAGACGATGTTGGTAAGTTAAAAACCCCGGCTTTAAAAAGATCTCGCAAATCCGACGAGGTACAGAAAACTCGGAATGGTAAACCATCTTTCGTGATACCCTCTTTTCAACGGTATTGTTTTCGCTTGAAAAATGGTCAGTGATTGTATGCTTCTTTGCCAAAGTTGATGGTTGAGGTTCACAATGAGCCGATGTAGAAAAACTGGACGTTGATGCAGTTGTAGAAGCTTCTCTGTAATCCCGCCAGTCCAGCGGGATACCGGGATTGCATTCCCTAGCCGCACTACACAGTGAAGTATGCGCCCGGAGCCGTTACTCTCGATATCTTTAGTTATTGCACAAAGTGAGGCCCGCTCCCGCTCATCATAATATGTTCCTCACAGGTAAGTATAATTATTTTTATCCTTCTCTTTCTATTCTTTATTTTAACGTAATTCAATTTTTTTTCGTGTCTAAAAAACATAAGAAAAATTAGATTTTCGTTTTATTTTTATTTTATATGAATAATATTTTTTTTTTTTTCATTTTGCAGGGCTCATTTTATAAGTGAGGATGCCATCCTACCCTTTTTTCAAGTAGGTGTTTTTTGTGTGAAGTGTATCAAGCACGTATGCAAAAATCATTATCTTCGTAAAAAGTGCGCCAAACCTGCATTGCTACAGCTAATTCTGTTGAAGATTAGAACGAAGAATGATCGGATAAAAACTATGAATGTGTAAACCTATTTTTAAAATATACTACTTATTTAATTTTTACTCAATTTCAATTTTGTTTTAATAATACTGTTAAATTATTTCTATTCTTTCGTTTTTTTTCATCACAGAAGTGTTTGTTTCTATATTTCATATGATTTTGAAAATAAATGTAATTTATACAGAAATACTTTATCCATCTTAAACATTAATTTTTCCACATATATATGAAAATATTTTGATGAACACATTGGATTTTTTATAACCCCACGCAGTGCGTCGTGTAACTCACCAAGGCACGCTCACTGGTAGGTTAATGATAGTTACAATTTTTTAATTAATTTATATTTTTAAGCCGCAAGTGCTCGGAGTCACTGGAACTATATCGATCTGGTTTGGACGATGATTTGATCCTGATGGAAGTGAGGGAGGGGTGGTCGAAAGTAACTTACAATTCAGATCTCGTCTAAACATAGTTGACTCCCTTTATGTGATATGATATAATGGTACTTGATATTTTGAATCAAAATGATAAAAAACTTATTCAAAATGAAATTCAAGTTCTTGTTGAATAAGGAATGAAAAGAATAAAGATGACTGGTGGTTGTGCGGAAATCTTTCGTACGCAATTGTGCGGGGGGTTGCGGTAATGCGGATGCGATATAGACTAAGACAAATAAAAACGAATTGAATTGCCTTAGTGTTTTGCAAGAGGAAAATGAGTAGGAAAGGCCAAAAGACTTACCCTGGTCTCGTTCTCCTTAAGCCGCTGGTTCTGTTCTCTTATCAGTTTGCATACAATTAATATTAACACTTAACACAAAACAAAACAAGACAGTGAAATTCACTGCGGCGGGTAAAACGTTTCACTGGACGATGTGTGCTCCAAAATAGTCACAGCCGAGTTCAAACATATGCGGGTTTTAATATGACACGAAATGTTCGCGGGTAAGATGCAACGATAACAACTGATAACTATACTCCTTGTCTCTGGCCCGGATCACGGAAAGGGGACAAGGGGCAAAGGGGGGTGAAGGGTACACATTTAAGGCTATTCAATTTTAAAACCTAACGCGCAACTATCCCCCCCGCCTTGAAAGGGTGCGAAATCACCCCTTTTAAAACCGCATTGTCATGGCATTTATCATATAAACAAATTAACATAACCTACAGTTATCCTAAATTTCCTAACCTACATTGACTAAACCTAATGCTACTAGACTACTATTGAGTTGGCAAAGGGTATAGCCGTATTACTGGGCGAATGTAAGATCCCAGCACTGTTCTGACACGAGCAACACGAATTACTCCATCTTTTGCGGGGAAAACTTCATCAATAATAGCTAACGGCCAATGTAATGGTGGGGCGTTTTCAGTTCCCACTATTACTACTAAGCCGACCTTTACTGGATTAGTAGGAGTATTCCATTTTGGACGTACTTGCAAAGTATGCAAGTAATCTAATCTCCATCGCTTCCAGAATGATTGAATTAATTTATCGAGTAAATCATGACGCGATAGAAGGTTTAAATTATCCTTCTGGATTTCCATGGCGGGCAGGTGTTTTAAGGGAGTTGTCGTCAAGAAGTGAGCTGGCGTTAACGCAAGGGGCTCGGAGGGGTCTGAAGAGAGCGTTCTACACAATGGCCTCGTATTCAGAATGGTTTCTACTTGTGCAAGTACTGTAGTTGCCTCTTCAAACGATAGAATCTGATCTCCTATTACCCGAAAAAGATGAGTCTTCATACTTTTAATATTGGATTCCCAATTTCCTCCAAAGTGGGGTGCTATTGGCGCATTCAAATGCCAGCTTATTCTATTATTGGCCAAAATACTTGCGAATTCTTCACCAAAATGTGAAGATGACGAAAATGCGTGCAATTCATTCAATTTTCTCTTGGCTCCTACAAAGTTAGTTCCGTTGTCTGAGTATAAATTTGACACAGGACCACGCCTAGAAAGAAATCGTTTGAATGCGTTCAGAAAACATTCGGTGCTCAAACTTGACGCCAATTCAAGGTGTATAGCTCTTGTCGTCAAACACACGAATAAGCAAATATACGCCTTTTGAGAACGAATTCCACGTCCACGTGATACGGTTACCCTTAAAGGCCCGGCAAAGTCTATACCCACATGCGTAAATGGGTTTATAGACTGAATGACACGACAATCTCTATGATCCGCCATTAAAGGTGCAATTGTTTTAGGGCGTAGCCGAAAACACGAATTGCATTTATGTACTCGATTTCGAATTAAACTACGGGCTGACAGTATCCAATATTTTTGCCTCAAAATAGACATTAATAATGCGGGACCCGAGTGACAATGAATTTTATGATAATGATCAACCAACAAATTTAAAACGTGATCCTTTCGCGGGAGAACTATTGGGTGCTTTTGATCATAATTTAAATCCGAATTAACTAAACGACCTCCCAACCTTATGATTCCGTCATTCAAGAACGGTCTCAAACGTTGAAATACGGGTTTACACGTCTTTCCTTGTTGTAGATTTATCAATTCCCCGGGAAAGTACGCTCGTTGTATTTCGCGCAATATTTTAAGCTCAACGAACTCTAAATCTGACCCACGTATATATTTTCGATATGGCAACACCTTAAGAAAACGAAATACGTAAACCAAACATCGTAATAATTTATTCCACGAGGAAAAGCGCTTTGACAGGGTTAGAATATCATATTCTTCTAAACCAGAAGTCATTACTAACGAAATAGACTTCTGTTCGGGTGGTTCTGTGACCATGTTGACATCAAATGTGGTAATGGGCCACCGTTCAGGCCTAAATTTCATCCACGGTGGGCCATGAAACCATAGCGGGTGATCTAAAATCTGATTGGGGGTAAGCCCTCGTGACAGACAATCAGCGGGATTATCTGTGCCTGCGATATGATTAAAACAGGTAGCTGATAATTCAGATTGAATTTTAGCAACTCTATTAGCCACGAATGTCCCCCAACGGTGCGGAGAAGACTGAATCCAACAAAGTGCTACAGTGGAATCAGTAAATGCGTATATATTTTCAATTTTCAAGCGTTTTTCTAAGGTTTCTATTACGTTATGCATTAATTTTGCAAGTATTAATGCAGCGCAAAGTTCTAATCGTGCGAGAGAAACAATTTTCACAGGAGAAACCTTCGATTTTGCACAAGCAACATGTACCGAAATTGCTTCATGATTTTGGACATGGAAATACACTATACCTCCATATGCCTTTTCGCTGGCATCTGCGAAACCAACAATGGTTACGATGCTACTGGACGTGATGCCAGTATGACGCGGAATTTGTATTCTATTCAGTGAGGAAAGTTCCTCACAGAATTGCGTCCATATCCTTACAATATCGTCGGGAGGCTCATCATCCCAATCGCATTTGTGTAGCCACAATTGTTTAATTAAAAGCTTGGCATATAAAACGACAGGCGCGATGAAGCCCATAATATCCCATATTTTTGCGACACAAGACAATATATTTCGTTTTGTACAACCTGTTTTAGGTGTAGAAGTGACGAACGAGAATAAATCGGAATTTGGTGACCAGTATAAGCCCAATATTTTATGCATGCTTACTTCATCAAATTCCTTTATCGCTGATAAGCGATGCGAATCTGGAATAGATTCCAGAACATTTTGCGAATTGCTGGTCCACTTGACAAGGTCAAATTGGCCAGTCTTCAATAATGCGATTAACTGAGAGGACGTTTCCTTTGCACCCTCTTCAGTTTCCATACTATATACAAAATCATCCATATATAAAAATTCTTCAATAATTTTCTTAGCCTCAGGAAAAGCTTCTCCTTCATCGGAGGCCAATTGCCTGATAGTGCGTAAAGCTTGAAATGGGCTGGATGTAAGACCAAAACAAACGCGGTTAAACTCATAAGTTTTAATATCTTCGCTGGGCGAGAAGCGATACAAGATTCGTTGATATCTCCGATCACTATCTTTCACTCCTATACACAAAAACATTTTGCGTATATCAGCTGAAAGAGCTATTGGGAATACACGAAAATTCATAATTATATTAAATAAATTTCCCTGTAAATTTTCCCCACTATATAAAATATTATTCAATGACACGGAAGTGCTTGTTTTTGCGCTAGCGTCCAGGACTATTCTCAAACTGGTCGTGATTTTATCCTCTCGTACAACTCCATGGTGCGGAATTATGTATGAAGGCATCTCATTTCCTTCATTTGAAGTGCTGAGAGTCAAATAATCCTTCTCTAAATATTCATTGATAATATTATTATAAGCTTCTCTTAATTTTGGAGAGGCTTCCAATTTACGTTCAAGGCATAAAAAACGTTTCTTTGCCATTGCAAATGAATCCCCAAGGGTTGAAACATCCCCTTTAAATGGCAAAGTTACTATATATCTTCCATTTTCAGGGTCTCTTGTGGTTGTTCTTTGATATATTTCCTCACATTCACGATCTTCAGGACTTTTAATAGACGGTACGTTTACCTCTTCTAATTCCCAAAATCTTTTGAGACAAATATCATCTGGTTCTTCTAGCATGGCACAACAAGATACGCTAACATTATCCTCAACCCGAGTTGGTGCTGATCCCAAAATAACGTATCCTAGAACTGTTTCTAAAGCATGCAGATTATGCCTCTGAAAAGGGTCTTGAACCCTTTTTGACAACAGGAGATGCGGGAAGAGCTGGGCTCCTAGCAACATGTCAATTTCTCCTGGTTCTCCATATGACTCATCCGCCAACGGTAAGTCATTCAAATATGACAATGAAGGTACATCAACTTTGGCGGTAGGTAAGCGCTCTGTAACTTTATTCACAATCAATGAAGTAATGTTATAATTTATTGCTCGATTGAAACGAGAGTAAATTTCGGTCTGTATGGAGCCTGTAATGGGCTTAGACGATCCTCCAATACCCTTAACGGTGGAACAAGACGGGCGTTGATATTCAAAAAATCCTAATTTTCTACAACAATCCCGAGTAATAAAATTGCTCTGAGATGCGCTGTCCAATAAACACCTAACGAGATGTTCATTTCCCTGTGCGTCTATTATTCCCACTCGTGCGGTAGCCAGCAATACAGTACAATGAGTCTTTAGATTATGAGATCGAACAGTTGAAAAAGTACACAAAGCTACATCAGAATTGGAGCAGCCCGGTTTTGGATCATTCAATTGATCAGCTTTCTGGTTTTCAATTCTTTGGGCATTTTGAGAGTCTGACTGCCCCTTGTGTGATGCACCCTGTTCTTCAAAATGTAACATTGTATGATGAAACTTGTCATTACACTTATGACAATTTTGATTTGAATTGCAAGTCCTAGCCTTATGTCTATCACTAAGGCACCTAAAACAGAATCCCTTGCTTTTGATAAAATTGAACCGTTCCCTTACAGTCAATTTTTTAAATTCTGAACATTTAAACAAATTTCCATGCGATAGATTATTGCAAAGTAAACATTTAATAGGCTGACGATTTTCCTCACTACCAGCACTCATATAGGCATGCGTCGATCTTTGTGACCGTTTTAACGTTTCACTTTTATTTTCCACCGATTTTCTTGAAGAACCGGTTCTTTGCAAGATCTTAATTTGTTCACGCACAAATTTCACCAAATCTTCAAACGAGGGGAATTCATTTTCCCGATTGTATGTTTCGAATCCTTTCACCGAGTCCATATCAAGTTTTTTCAATGCAATGTGTAAGAAAATAAAGTCACACAAATTATCTAAATTTACATTTTTAACGGCTGCCACAGCTGACGCAAAATGATCAATAAAGGATTCCAGATTATTAATATTTGCAACAGCAAAGGATTTAAAATCCAAAATTTGATCGATGTATGCAGAAGATATTACTCTTTTGTCGTTATATTTATCGATCAACGAGTTAAAAATAATTTCGTAATTTTCCGGCGATAAAATGATCCCGGCGAACGTTGATTTAACACGGTTACTAATTTTTCCCAACAAATAATATAACTTTTCTGAATTCGAAAGTGTATCGTTATTGTGTACGGTGTTAATAAAACTTGAATAAAATATGGGCCAATTTTTTATTTCCCCATCGAAATATGCCAATTCAATCGGTGGGAGTTTTACACTACATTTTTTCTGTTTACTAACCACCCGCGAAGTGTTTTCCCGATTTAATGATATTTTTCTTTTGATATGTCCGTACATATCGTTGAACTTGAACCATCTTTCAAAATCAGGTTCAAAGTTTGAATCGATTTCCAAATTTAATATATTTATTTGTTGAGATATGTCCTCATACTTACTTCTAGTCAAGTCTAGAGTTTCAACTAACGAAAGAAACTCCTCTAGAATACTCAAGTCGGAAATTTTATTTGATAGTTCAAATAACTTAGTAAGACGTGCATCTAACGCATCTCGCTGAGCCGTCAGTAGTTTCAACTTTTTTTCTTTAGTAGCCATTATGATTTTAGCAATAAATAATTAACCCAAATAATTAATTATAATTTAAATAACGCTATAATTTAATTAACGCTAGCGTAATTGATTAAAGTAAACAATTCTTCTGATAAGTGTTTCCAAATTAAACTCAATAACAACTGAATTATTATTATTCTTGTTTACCAACTATTATTAGCGGTCGTTAATACATACCTACATACTTAACGCTAGCGAAGTATGTACTCGTATTATTAGAATTCAGTATTGAATACAAGTACCTACTTAGACAATACGATTCCTTGCGTTAAACCAGGTACCTACATACACGATTAAATTATTGTCAACCTATAATTTGCAACGAGGAATTAAATGTAATTCGTTTTTCGACTAAATTTTAACTCATTTATAATGCAAATGCCATGATTTTGGTACATATAATGATTATAGATTGCAATTGCTAACGAAAGTAATACAATATAATCCGGCTCGAAGGACCAATTTGATGGTTGTGCGGAAATCTTTCGTACGCAATTGTGCGGGGGGTTGCGGTAATGCGGATGCGATATAGACTAAGACAAATAAAAACGAATTGAATTGCCTTAGTGTTTTGCAAGAGGAAAATGAGTAGGAAAGGCCAAAAGACTTACCCTGGTCTCGTTCTCCTTAAGCCGCTGGTTCTGTTCTCTTATCAGTTTGCATACAATTAATATTAACACTTAACACAAAACAAAACAAGACAGTGAAATTCACTGCGGCGGGTAAAACGTTTCACTGGACGATGTGTGCTCCAAAATAGTCACAGCCGAGTTCAAACATATGCGGGTTTTAATATGACACGAAATGTTCGCGGGTAAGATGCAACGATAACAACTGATAACTATACTCCTTGTCTCTGGCCCGGATCACGGAAAGGGGACAAGGGGCAAAGGGGGGTGAAGGGTACACATTTAAGGCTATTCAATTTTAAAACCTAACGCGCAACTAACTGGTACTGGTACTGATACGCCCTGATTGTATCATAATCTAATACTTACATAATTTCAAACCCGTTTTTCGTGAAACATTTTTTCTCTCGCCCTGCTGTTTTATTTAAAAATTTCACTCTCACTAAGGCGAAAAACATAATTGGTTCCGTCCACACTGAGCCCGCACAAGGTTCTGATCCACTCCCAACTAGCAAGTGGACAAAATAAAATATTCAGTATCAAAATAATATTAAGATGATTTGTATAGCGCTGCTTTTGTGAAAAATCACGTATTGTTTCCGTATATTTTTTCTATTGTGTATTGTGCGCTCGCGGACGTCGGTGTACGGGTGTCGCAGACGGAACCATTGATATCTTAAACCTGCAACACAATATAAATTCGACGTTCTGCAAATAAACCTCCACCTGAGAATAATGAACTTATCAAATGCGTTATCGAAACATATTATTATCTATTAAGAATTCGTTGAGAAAACTAAACAACACTCTTAGATTCATCAATTCAAGATGTGAAAATACGGGAATTTACGTAAATGTCTGAGATGTTCATATTGCAGCCTACTTCGATGAGCCACATTGACTTCGGATTAAACAAACGTCCTACTGAAGTGTGAAATTTTACGGTTTCCGCTTGCCAGACTGCCAGAAAACTCCGATCAACCTTATGAATGTTCATCTACTCTCGCTAATCTAGCAGTGCAAGCGTTTGTATTCCACATAACCTAATTTATTCAGAGTCGTCTAGCTTCAAACGATGGCTTATTTGATTAAGGCATTTGAATATTCAACCACTCTGATTTCTGTTTGCGCTGCCAGCAGTAATTCATATAATCACTAGTCTTTGATAAATAATTATGAGCGCTGAGATGTAAGCGCGCAGAAGTTTTGTTTGCATTTTTAATTAACGAGTTATAGCCGTTTTAATGAACGCGATCCCTTCCCTGGCGCTCTGTTAATCTTAGAATCCACTCAAAGCTAAGGAATTTGGTGTGGATTTAAATATCTGACTTGCTTTTGAAGTGATTCGAAGAATACGTAACAAATTGATTTCCATTTAAACTTCGGATGGAGAGGTTACATTATTTATTTCCGCTTGAGAAATCCAAACTCGTTTACAATCAACGTAAACAAAGAAATAGTCGTCAATAAATAATATTTCAGGAAGTTTTAATGAAATTTCGTTATTATGTGTCCTGATATTGGCACCCGCGGTGTCTACTTAACGACAAGAATATCAGTTGTTCCCGTCGTGACTCGATTCAACGTCATTTTCAAAACTAAAAGTAATTATTTTCCTATTAGCGCAGACCCGTGAAAAATCACGGCATGTTATAGTTTTAGGATTTGTGGAGCTGAAAGCATTTACAAAATCACGGGTTGTTATAATTATAGGATTTGAGAAGTTTAAAATATTCGTTTCGGTAATCGTTACAAAAATATAATTGTAGTATCCAACTAAGTTTTCAATTTTTAACTTGTCAATGATTTTCAAATTCATAGAAAAATAGGCCGCTTGCTTGATTTTTTCCGGTGCAGGTACAATTTTTGAGATATTCCTTTTTTAAACCTGACATAATTTACGGGTGAGTTAAAAAAAAGCCAAAAATCTTTTTTTTTAAGCCAGACGAAAATTTTGAAAGCTTTACGGATCTGTGCGAATTTCACTTTATTTATCTGTAAAAATTCAAATTGCACGATGCACAGACCACGTGTTTTATTGTTGAAAAATGGATTCGTGTAAATAGGTAGCGTAGGATCCGAGATTGTAAAAATAATTGTACATGTCACATAATACAAATAATTGCTTGAAAATATTGAAAATAACAATGTTTGCAGGCTGCAAGTACAATCAAATAATTAATGCTAAATTTTATCTTAAAAAAGCCGGCAGAAATTTTAGTTCTGCTGTATTTTTAAAAAATCAATGAGGAATATGATAAAAAAATTAATTTAACAAAACGAATATAATTTATTTTATTATTAAAACAACCAAAACTTTATATTTGATTTTAATAACATTTTCGTAATGATCGTAGAAATATCTGTCCACCCGACTATACAACTGGCTCATTCATAATCTAAAATCACAAGTATTGTATGTACTTACATTATTCAAAACCATATATAAGACAAATAAAAAAAAATCATTTTGATGTTATTGTTTGAGAGTTAGTTTTAATAACTGCGAAGGTAGGTATTAAATTATTACATACCTAAATTTAGCATTGAGTCCTACCTATCTACTACTGTCGTTACAGTTATAGTAACAGAAGATTGAATGTGAAAAATTCTTAGGTCATACCAATAATTTTATTGTGATTGCAGGTAAAACTCCTCGAATTTCACATTTGAAACGTGTGCAGTAGCGGTACAAATGCAGGTAGTACCTACTGATAAAGATCTCTCTCTCTGGTTTCAATCCTGGGATTGGTTTGCAGCAATTTCGTCTAATCTCCTCTTCCATTCTTCCCTGTCTTGTGCGGCTCTTTTGACTTGTGCATATGATGAGCAGCGTACGTCCAACAGCAGGTCCTCCAGGTACTCTCGGCGTGGGCGTCCCCTAGAGTTGGTCCCCTCGGTCATACCCTCCATTATGACATGCAAGAGGCCTTCTTGTCGTATAACATGGCCGATCCATCTTGCACGCCTTTCGGACAAGGTCCTGAGCAGGTGCCTTCCTCCTTCGATTCTTTGGAGGACCTCCTCATTTGTAATATGGTCTCTCCAGGAAATTCCTAACAGTCTTCTATAGGACCACATCCAGATACTCCATACATAGGTCTTGATGAGGAGTATTCTCAGTTTTAGGTCTATATTATTCGATTCTATTATTTTCGACCTTTTATTGAATGCAAGCCTAGCCTGATGTATACGGCTGTAGACCTCGCTCTTAGACCGACCGATAAAGATATTAAGTACGTATTTTACCTGGAACGTTCAGCGCCGAACCTTGAAGTATTGCCTCCTACGTGATGTCTCCCATTCGGTCATTAATATCCCATTTGTACATTTGGCTAACGATAAAAGGGTGGCTGCAGACTGATGACAAGTTATTGACAAAAATCTAAATAACTGGGAAGTTGAACCTCCATAAATATTGTTCATTATGACGTTATTTGTAACTGCTTGAAAGCCAGTCGATAAAGAATATGGTAATAATACAATTTTATTCCTTTTAAATTTGAAAATAAATACCTAATTCGCTCTCATTTATCGTAAGACCTTTCAATCTTTTCTTATTCCCTCCAAAATGTTGGCTTCATGTTAAACTTCCAAATAGAAAATTTTGTTTGTGGTGCCTTTCTTGAAAATAATGATCACCATTAACTTTGAATTGTTTTTTAAGCATTGGTCTGAACTTAGAAGTTATAATTTTTAATTCAGATAATTATACTCATTAGAGTGATAAAAGATTTATTCATTTGATTCTTCTTCTAGTACCTTTTATTTTTGGATGTAAGCGATCATCAGAGCAATAAAAGCAAAAATAAAGCTAAGGTCAAGGAGATTATGAAGTCACATGATTGATTGATTATCTATTTGTAATGAATAAAAATTCAGGTTACTTTCAAGAAATGAAAATTTTTCAATAGAAATGACGGAATAGTAATTATATTCCATAGTAATAATAATACTATTGAGAAGACAAAATGTTTGCCACATAATGTTGAGCTTTAATACATTAAAATGCGTTTTCATAGTTAAAAGAAATTCATTTAAATTATCTGAATTTATCGTGCCATTTATAAAGTGTCATTTTACAAGTAAATTCAATGTGTATTTTAAGTAAAACGCCAACGTGAATCAATACCATTAAATATATTCGCCACTCATTTTTTGTCCCGATTCTCAGAGTAGATTGAACAATGAAGGTACTACTGAAAAATCGAGGGCTTAAGTTTTTTTTACTTGAAACGTTCCCTTAAAAGCAAGTTGCATTGTTTAATTATATTTTTGAAAGCAACCCCTTTCACCTTTTAACTCAAAATCTTTGAAAGGCTCAGTAAAGTATTTCCGTTTAAAAATAAGCACTCTGAAGTTTGAACCTTTTATTTTTAGTACTTTTGTGTTGAAATTTAGGTACATACCTTTTCAACATTTCGTAAAAATAAACAGTCAAAATATGATTAACTTTCTGTATATTTTAAATTTTAACTTGTGTTTTATAAAAAATACTTGTAGTGAAGGTATTAAAAATTGTAGATTTACCAATATTTTCAATAAAGTTATTTTTTTAGGTTAAATTCAAACTGTTTTTAATTACTATTCTCTCCAATATAACAATTAAATGATTAAATAATATTTCAATTAAATAATTAAATAAGTTGCTGTAAATAACTGCAGTTTTGATAAAGCAGCAGACTGACTTTTATACAGGTACACTCCAACCCCAGTGTTCTTCTACTCTTTTCTTTCCTCCTCCACCTTCTATCTACATTCAAATATCAGATGAACAAAGTACCCAAGTACCAAAGTGCTAAGGATAACGAACTCATATTTTAGGAGAGAAAAAAATTAGACTTTTCTCAAGTATTAAAATATAGTTGATATTGAAAATATTTGATATTAAAAATTTGGTCTATTATTAGAGGACCAGCTGCGCGTCTTTTTCATAATAAAATAAACTTTGGATTTGGGGCCAAATTTTAAACAAACTGAAAAAACATTTATTAATCAGAAGTATAGTAAATGTGTAGTGCGGACATGTAACACTTTATTTATTTGTTTTTTAAATTATAAAATATATGCCACGAAACGGGGTGGTTTTCTTTTTGATAACTGGCATGGGAAGGTTCACGTTACCGCTGCGATTAAAGGGAATATTACTCTCCCATTCTGTCAAAGGAAACACTTTAAAGTGTGGCAAAAATGAATAGCGCTGCTTAGGTATGGTATTTTAAATTAAACTTTGATACTAAAAATATGCATATCGGGTGAACTTTTCGTGGCAAGCGAAATATTTACGTTTTGGTGCAGAGCGTACGAAGGACATTTCTGCGCGGAACTATACTGATTTTATGAATTTAAGTCCCAAGCTAATTGAAAAACTAACAACTTCTATTTAAAACTTTATTTATACTTCGACACTTTTTTAAAACGAATAAAATAATCTATCATAATACACCTTTTTAAATTAATTAGCACTTAACTTAACTTAACCTAACCTAACAATTAATAATCTAATCTTATCTAAAACAATTATTATATTACTATCGCAGATCCATGAAAAATCACGAGATATTGAATTGTACAATTTTTGAAGCAGAAAGTTCGTTTCAAAAAAAATTACCTATCGAAAGATAGTTGAAAACTTTCCTTACAAATTGAATAAAACATGTAGCACAGCTTGGAAATATTACGTACGTACGAATGAAATAACACAGCTTAAGAACGGTCCGCTAAAGAATTTTCTTTGGACTTTCTTCAGTAACCTCAACGTATCTTCACTCTATTAATTTATCCAAGCATCTCTCAAACATTGAAAAAAAAGAAATACAAATAAATTATTTCAAAAGATATTAGTTAATAAAATAATGTTGGTGTCTACCTAATCGCTTTTGTGATATGATTGATGTATTATCAGTTCCAATTTTGAAAAATTAAACTTGAATACTTTATACGCATTACGCGGGAACACAAATTCGAATCACGCAACCATGCACCGACAACCGAAATTAGAATATTTAATGAGTATCGTTGATTTTTTTTTTTTGGATGATCGAAATTCAAATTTTCTGTCTGTTTTACATAGTAACACCCCGGTACCCTATTCTTAACAGGCTTGACGGCTTCCTAGCGGTTACCTGACTGTTATATAACTGTATCCAAATCGTTACTTAACCCTTACTTACTGTCAGTTAGGGAATGCTTGTCCGATTTTGCTGTCTGGTCAGACTTTCGGATCGGACGAAACAAATACACGTCCGATTCTCGTGTCTAATTGTTTGTGGTGCCAGTTATTTACGATACATCTAGCAAAATACAACAATTACCACAAAATATAATCACTTGCACAATTTATTTATTTACAGACTTCGTCCCAGACTTATTTTCTTTTCATGGTACTCCTCTAACTTTATTTAGAGGAGTACCATGAAAATGACTGGCACTACTTAGGCAATGACACTTATTTATTATTATCGACTTTTAGAACGCTATTTAAAGTTTTTCTTTATTTCGATAATATTATTATACAATTCATTAATAACTATATAAATAGTTTGGATATACTTTGTTATTGCACTAATTTTAAGGCAAAGTTTTGTAATGCTTTTAGAAGACAAAATAACTGTTACGCGTAGTAATAATTGAGCAGCAGAACTTTTTGCGAGTCAATACTCATTTTCAAACTGACGAGTCGGAAGAAAAAGTCGTATGTGTGTTTCAGTTCTATGCAAAATTAGGCACCGCGCGCCTTCAGACAATCGGATCGGTAATAAAATCGGCGACACCCTTTCCGAGTCGACCGTCCCATCTGATATTCGGATCGGTATCGATCGGATGGGTAAGAACTGTTTCAACATATGTATAGCGCGAAAGCCTTCCCAACTGACTATCGGATGGAAAAGTCGTACATGTATTCCCGGCCTTAACAAAGTGTTAACTTATTGTTACATAATCTTTACTTGGCTGTTACCTACAGTCGTTTCGCTCTTCGAAGATGATAACAAATACAGTCCAATCAGAAATTATAATTGTTTATTATAAAAATAATAATTCCAACATTTCCTGTAGCGTTCAGCATCCCAACCGACGCGACGCCATAATAAACACGTTGCGTCTGAAAGTTAACACTTAAAAGGTGCGGCGTGTTCCCAGCAGATAAAGGAAGCCAGGTGTTAGGAGAACACACAAAAGTGTAAGTCGCCTTTGCCAAAGACATTCATTTGTACCAACCCCTTCATAATATATGTGATGTCTCAGCCAAAATAAAGTTCGCGCTGTCCGGATTCGCAATAAAATATTTAAAAGGTGGTTCTCCCCCACCACTTCCAACAAATATAATATAATATAATATAATAATATCTTTATTTAGGAAAGTTTACACATTACAACTATACATACATATTAAGGTGTACATTAATTTGTAACTTTTATATTTTAGGTTATAAATTTAACAAAAATTAAGAACTATTTATACAAACATAATATTTTGAAGGTAAATAGAAAATAAAAGCACAGTTGTGGTTTCTCAAATACCGCCTCACTAGGCTAGCCTGTGTTGAGGCAGAATTATTTGTGTTAGTTCCTAATACCATTGAACATACCTATACTTGTATTAAGAAGTATTCGCTCAATAATGTGGTGGTAATGTAGTGACTTCAATAACTGCAAATTTGGGTGAATGCACCGGTAAAGGCCCTATTCTTATTTTTAATCCAAATTTTTACATTATCTTTGAAATTTTTTTGTGAATCACATTGTTTTATGCTGTCTGGAAGAATGTTGTAGAGTCTTGTCGCAAAGTATTTAAAATTTCGTTGACCAAACGTAGTATGTGTTTTCGGAATTTGTAATAAGATTTTGTTATTGCTTCGAGTACATCGTGTATTTGAACTTTTTATGTAGTAATTATTTATATTTGAGTATAGATGAGTTAAGATAGTTTTTGCATATAGCTGCCGAACATCGAATACATTCATAATATTAAAAATTAGATTTGAGTCTGTAATTATAGGTAGCCTTAGAATTATTTTTAAAATTGTTTTCTGAGCCTTTATGATTGGGTCTAGTGCAGATGAAGTGCCGCCTCCCCATGCTATGATACGAGAAAATAATATAAAATAAAATAAATAATAAAATACGGGAACATGACTCACTGCATTAACCGTATTGCATTTCTAATGAAGATAAGGCGCTATATCTATTATTCGAGGTTTAAGGAGAATACATCTAAAATAGAAAATTTTATATATTCGAATCTAAGCATTTATAGTCTTCCAAATATGTAAAAAATATAGATATATTTCATAAATATATATATTCTTCATACCTGATAAGGTTTATATCCCAGGGACTTGAAGGGATTTCGAATACACATTAAATGATTGAGAAAAATGTTAGATCAAAACAATTAAATGAGTGGCTTTCGTGGTCGAGGGGTAAGGGTCTCGACTTCGGAGGTCGCAGGTTCAAATCTCGGCGTGCGCAATTTTTCACAATGAATTAATTTATAATAATATAATACAGTCTATTTGCGACACGTTTTACAACGGAAGATTACTTACTATCGGTATCGCCTTTGTGAAAAACCACAATTCAGAACTGAAATGTTGCATGAGATAGCTTTTACCCTGTTTGGTGACGAGATCTGAATAGCCAGGTTCTTCCACACCTTCATCTTCCACGTCTCTTTCCCCTTCTCTCTACTATCAGCCTCACAACATACCTCACATTCTCAACATAATTGGGGATGCCCAAATCTCACCGGTACCAAACGGTAGGGAGCAGTTGGAACTTTTGTGCTGTATCCACACAAAAAAGGACTAAAAATCCTACTAATAATTTGTTAAGAATTTAATACAAAGCCTTGTTACATACTAAAATTAATTAGTGAAATTATTTTACCGAGCAATCATTTTTCAGGAAAACGTCTGGAGTTTGCATTAAAATCATCAATCAACTCCAAACTTTAACGAAAAATAACCGAAAATATAACGTTGACTCGATTTGCAAACTTTTTACTAAGCTGTGCATAAGAAAGAAAAAATAAAACGTTTTGTTCGGGAACATAGCGAAAGTCTGAAAAAAGTCACAGTAACCTCCGTAAAAACTTCCGTAACTTGAATTGAACAATAATTTTTCCTGGGGCATGTTCATTATTCCTAGGATTTTTCGCTACATTTTCCAGTTAACTGGCATTCTTCTGCGCCTTGTTGTAATGAAGAATTTTTAATGCACTCAATACACAGGGCATTGTTCTAGTCATGTTTGAATAGAAAATTCAACTGGAAGTTTTTGAAATATTGTTAAAATATAGCAAGAGATTTTACTCCTGAAATTTAATACAAGCTGTCGAGAAATACATTTTTTCACAAAATTATCTTGCTAAACTAGAGAACATAAAATTGTAGTTCTTTAAACCGGAGTTTCAAGCAAATATACGGAATCACAACAGAAATGAGTTTTTTTAATAACTAGCATTGAGTCATGAAAAATCACTTTATATTATTTTTTTATTTTTTTATATATACAATAATATTATTATTGGGTTTATAAAAACAGTTTATATTTAAACAAGTTCTGCTGTGTAATTATTATTACGCGTGACAGCTGTTTCGCCCTCTGAAGGCATTATCAAACTGTGGGTGGCCCACTTACAGACGATACATTTATATTATTTCTATGTAGGTATTTTAATTTAAATTACTGATTTCTTAATTGATTTCTGTGTAAAAATGTTAGAAATTATTGATGGTTATTACCCAAGTAATTTCTAACATTTTTACACAGAAATCAATTAAGAAATCAGTAATTTAAATTAAAATACCTACATAGAAATAATATAAATGTATCGTCTGTAAGTGGGCTACCCACAGTTTGATAATGCCTTCAGAGGGCGAAACAGCTGTCACGCGTAATAATAATTACACAGCAGAACTTGTTTAAATATAAACTGTTTTTATAAACCCAATAATAATATTATTGTATATATAAAAAAAAAAAAAAAAAACGGAGTTCTACAAATTAAACTTAATAACAATAAAAAATAAAAAAAAATAAAAAAACACTTTATATTATGTTAGTAAATCTAGTAAGTTTGGTAAATAACGCCTTCTTGGAAATTGATAAAGCGCTGACCCTTGAAAAATCACGCTATGTGTTTTTATTTTTGTTTTATTGAAAATTTGTGTTTCATTGGAACAGTTATAAAATATGATGTAACACAAAATGAAAATACAAAAAACTTGCCTACGCATGGGTTTTATGGTAGTTTTTAACAATTCCTATTATTTTATATTCTAATATTACATTTGAAATAAAATATTACATCAAGTCGGATGGGTTGAATCAGAGAATTATAAAAATTCATTATATTTGAAAGTGAATATTCTAATTCTATGAAAGTCCTATTCGAGTTCAGTTAATATTCGATTTTCGTGAAACAACCGGCCCATGATGAAATAATAACACAACTCGAATATAATTTTACAGAATTTGAATTATACCTTTGAAATTTGATGAATTGTTAAAATTCTGTAAAACAACTGAAAAGAAAATGAAAAAATATATATAATGGATTTATGGGCGTGTTTAAATTATAATAAGAAGAAAAATAGGTGATATTGTATATATAAGTAAATAATATATCGATGATATTTACGAATATAATAAAATATACCTATTTCCGTGAATTTTAGCCAAGATCAACACCGTCTCTTTCATTGTCGTTTTAGTTAGTAAATTGAAAATTTTAAATAATAAACTATAATTTGTCTTTAGGTCAAACTTGTTTTGCAATCGGGTACTGCATACGCACAAGATTCATGTCTTTGACTAGAACCAATTTATTTAATCTTTATAAATTTAGAAAAAAGAAATACACATTTCAAACAAAGAATTTATTATTAAAATAACATTCGCTTAAAAATATTAGAAGGTGGTTAGGTACTTATTTCTACAGAATAAATCCCGTAAAATAACTTTATTCTGTACATAGGTACTCGACCGATCGAAAACTTTAATTTTTAAAATGATAATTTTATTCAAAGCACATTCGAGTTCTAGAGTTCTGCCAATAGAGTTATGCACTATATTAAAAGTAAATATTGCAAGATTTGCAAGTCAGGGTTAGTCTTTGCAAGTTATTCGCTGATGACACCGCAATAATATTTTAAAATTAACAAAGCAGCCAACCGCGACATGGAGATTATTAAAAAGTGGTTCGATTACAATCTTATATCATTAAACAAAGATAAAACTTTCGCTATTCCCTTCACTTTTCAAGAAGATCTCGCTAAAACCTAAAAAATATTGTTATTCATGACAAAAACTGCGCCAAAACTGAGAAGTGCCAAACTGAATGTGCTAAAATAAATTAAAAATCAAATATAAAATACCTTGCGATAATAATCGACAACAAAATAAAATGAATAGACAACATCATCCTCACTGTGCGATTGCATAAGCTCACGCACATTTTTTAAAACTTGCGGAACATAATTGACATAAAAACTATTTCAATGGTAATATTACGCTTTGGTGCCATGCATCGCTCACACAGTACGGAATTATTGGATGGGGACTTGCATATAAAACCTCCTTACAACCATTATTTACTTTCCAAAAAATACTTATTTAAATCATTCTAAAAAAACCTCCAGTTACAAAATTATTCAAACAAAACGCCATTATCCAGATATATAAAGAATATTTTAATTCAAAACAAAGGGATTAATATGAATCCCGATGTTGTGAACCACTACGGCACATTATCATTATGTATTGTTTCATAGTGCTTTCACACAAACGAAGTATTGAATTCCGTAAGTCTAAACTTAAACTTTAAATCATTATCATTTTCTAGGTATAAAATTGTACAAAAATTAATATCTAATAACAAACTTAAACGAAGTCCAAGTAAAGGGGTGACTTTTATCGCGGTGACAGTTGGGCAAATATTTTAAAATCCATTGTGGTATATTATGGAAATACGAACACGTGGCGACGCAACACTGGGGAGGCTTTTTTTGCACTTGAATAAATTTTAAAATAGTCACTTAGTTTGCGCCCGGTTTAAATAGTTGATTTTGGGTTTGTCAGCTATGATTATTCCATGTTTGAATGCATGCACCTATATATTTAATTATTTTATCTCGTTAAAATGTTACTCTAACAAAGAGTGTTAAGCTGTTTCACGTTGCAATAGAAATATAATTCTGAGTGAACTCTCTCTGAAATATTTATTATTATTTTATTAGACAATATGCATAAGTAAGTTTTATAACCCCGTGATGCAGTTTTCAGGTCGTACCTCTGTATTTATACGAATATAAGATACCACGTGCTTCAACCATATATCTCCCCTAATGAGCGTGCGTTGAGGAGAGTGTTTGCAAGTAGCTGCACTTTGGTGTAACCATAGTTTACTGCAACTCGTTACGACTGCATTCTTAACTGCGATGCACTATGCTGTACTCGAGTCTGTAGTCTGTGTCTACCCATCTGGCTATAACTGCCTAAGTGTATTTACAACAGGTGAACCGAGTTAAGAAGTGGCAGGTTTTTACGTATTTAGTCACTTTAACGGTAAACACCTGGGAAATTAACTGAAAAACTAATTTCTATTTTATTTCTAGATTTTTAGTTGTGAGTTATTTTCGTGGTAAAAAACCACTATATCAAATCAAATAGTTATTTGTTCTAGATCGCAAATTATGAGTTCAAATATTAGTTATTATAAAATCGAATTACTTAAAAAGTTTTTTGATGTCTATGGTCATTAGATTTAACCTATAAATGTACAGGGCCTTAGAGGTAACTTTTGAAAAAAATGCGCAATTAAAATCACACTTTTTTACAGCAGAGAAAATGCTTTCCGGTGGGTCCTCAAACGTACGGAATCTTATCAATGTAAACCAAAAAGTCATTTTCATAAATTAACCTACCTTTTGTATAATACGTTGACTATAAGATGCGTTATTTGCATTTATGTGCCATAAAATGCGGGGTTACATTATTTATCAGTCCTTTTCGTTTTTTTTAAATAAATTACATCTACGGGGTACTGTAATATATATGATATGGTACAATATTGTAATACGCCGTATTCACGTTCTGACATAGAATATCAGTTTTATTATTTGTTTTTTTAAAAACCCAACAAGTAAAATCAGTATCATAAACCTCGAGAAAAGAATGCTGTTTCTCAAATAAACATCGATTTGCCAATTTAGATTAAAGACGACTTTCAAATGAACAATACAATGCTTTCAGGAAATGTATAGAATTGAGTATCTGGAATCAGCTGGCGTAACCGTAAAAGAAGATAAGATATACATGGGTAAATATTTATGGAGAGCGATCCAAAGAACAGTGGACAAGTAGAAAATTTGCCAGAAAACAAAGGAAACAAATTGCTTTTACCCGAAAAGGGGAAATCCGGCCAATCGAAGAGGATATCCGGCGAGAAAAATCGATACGAAATAATAACACAAAGTAGATACAAAAAGATACTAGCTGACGTAAAGAACCATATCATAAAATGGAAAGGAAAAATATTATACGTATCTGTCTACCTACAAAGATATAGGGAGGTACTTAAGCTTCATTTTTCACTATTTATTTATTTTTTATTAATTTTATTTATACGCCCATTAGGCTTTTACATACATAGTTCTTAAGAAAAATATTCTGAAGATTGTAAGTTCACAATAGTAACAGTAATAATACATTTAACCATATCCATTTGACATATTATAATAGCAAGTAATTAGTAAATGCATACAACAACTGATTATTAACTAACTGATTCTGTCACACACCATCATAATATTTATTTATTTATTTTATTTTAAATGCACATTTACAGTTATACATAACCAATAATAAACATACATTTTATTTTAATTTATTAAGTAATAATAGCGTTTTTGAACTGGTGAATATTAAGTTGGAAAATATCTATATCAGGGGACAGGTAATTTAGTAACATAATAATTTTTCCGAGCGGCATTACTAATGGTAAGTTGGTTCTGCATTTTGGAACGACAAAGGTTCTGTGCCTGCGCGCTCTTGTATAATTGTCGGGGACATAAAACTCAAATTTTTCTATAATATCGGGAATACAGACGTTACCATTTAGAAGTTTATATGCTGTTATCAGCAAAGCAGTTTTCCTTCTATCGGTGAGGCTATTAATACCCAGCATGCCGGACAAAAAGGCTGATGGATATAACCAGGGATAATATCCGAAGTCTCTAAGATATAAATATCTCAGAAACTTCTTTTGTACTTTCTCTATCATTTGAGAGTAAGTTAAATCCATTGGTCCCCATATTACAGAACCACTTTCCAAAATGCTACGTACTAAACTATAGTATAGCACACGAATCGCGGCCGAGCTGCAAAAATGTCTGGAGTTGCTTAGCACAAATCCTAGCATTCTTAAAGCTTTGTTGCATATCGTTTCTATGTGGACGTGAAATGTTAAGTGCGTATCAAATGCGATTCCCAAATCTCTTGAAATAACAATGTGCTGAAGAGATGAATAAGACATTTTGTAGTTATAGTAAATCGTTTTGTTTGCCTTGGTGTAGCACATAATGGAGCATTTCTTAATATTAAACCCTAATTTATTGGTATGACTCCATTCGACGATAGAATTTATATCACTTTGTAGCTGCAAGCAATTTTCCAAAGATTTTATTAAAAGGAATAGTTTCATGTCATCCGCGAATAAGAGAAACTTGGAAAATTTTATGCAATGGTAAATGTCATTGATAAATAGCGAGAAAAGTAAGGGTCCAAGATTCGACCCCTGTGGAACTCCAGAGTTTGTGATGAAGTTGGAAGAGTGGAAAATACCATAAGTTACGTATTGTTGTCTATTTGAGAAATAACTTACAAATAGACATAGAAGTTTCGCTGAAAATCCAAATTGGTCGAGTTTATTTAGGAGAATAAGCGGATCTACTGAGTCAAAGGCTTTTGCGAAGTCATTGTATGATACATCTACTTGATTGTTACTATCAAGAGCTTGAGATATGTACTCCGTAAAAACCATTAGATTAGACACAGTAGATCTGCCAGACCTAAAACCGTGTTGCTGGTCAATTATAAAGGGTTCAACTTGGGTATAAATGCATTTATGAATTATTAGTTCAAACAACTTGGCTGGAGAGGATAGGATCGCCACTGGTCTATAATTAGAGACTGAAGCCTTATCACCAGTTTTATGTAACGGTGTAACTTTAGAGATTTTCCACAGGTCTGGGAATATTCCGGAGTTAAGTGAGAGATTATAAATATACGCGAGAGGTGTTAATAAGGGCTCAAAGCATCCCTTTAACACGAATGACGGAATAAGATCCGGTCCAAAAGAAGTTTTGGATTTTAATTTTTTAACAGCAGCGGTGATGTCAGTGTTTGTAATATTTTGAATATCAACATTCTGTGCTTTTGTTGGCGTATTTTTTCCAGGTATAAAAGATTTCAAGTCCGCAGCTTCCTTACTATAAGTTGATTTAAAATAGTCTGCAAATGCTTCTGGAATATCTGCTCCTGAGAAAGACTGATTATTTCAAGTAACATGGTCAACAAACCCGCCATCACTTCTTCTGGACGAGATATACTTCCAGAAAGATTTGGGATCGCATTTGATATTTTTTTCAATAGAATTAATATATTGCACATGTGCTAATCGAATACTGCGTTTTATTTTTGTTCTAAGTAGACAAAACATTTCCCGGTCACTCACCATTCCAGTTTTCTTCCATTTTTTGTAATGTTTGAATTTGAGTTTTATGTCGCTAACAATCTCACTAGAAAACCATTTAGGATATTTTCTACCATTCCTCGGAGTGCGCTTAATTTTGAAACACATATCAAAATATTTATAAATTATGGAATAGAAAAAGTGTGTCGCTAAATTAACATCATTTATGTCCTTCAAAGGTTGCCAGTCATGAGATTGTAAATGGCAATAAAGAGCTTTAAAATCGCCATGTTCGAAGTTCCATCCTCGCCTAACACTATTATCAATATTATTCCACAAGTTTCGTGTTTGACAATTGGTTGTGTTTTTGTTCGGCGAAATCTCTATACACAACGATGGATGATAAGCGTCTTCTTTAACTAGTGAGTATAAGGATTTATATACTTTTAAATCAATGTTGCTGATAACAATGTCCAGCGTGCTTCCCTTCACATTTGTAATAGAGTTGCTTTGTTCCATTTGGAAAAGATTCATAAAATATATGAGATCCATTTCGGTGCCTTTGTTACTAGATTTTAGATTGAAGTCGCCTATTATAATAATCTTTTTATTGATTAAAAAATTAAAATTCTCAGTAACCTTATCAAAAAAATCGGTATATGTTTTATTTGGCGATGCCGGTGGAATGTACACAACACATATGTAAATAACACCAAAATCATTTAGGCATGTCTTTATCCACATATTCTCGTCTTTACTTTCCAGATAGGTAAGTCTCTGGGTTTGAGTTGCACGGTCACGTCTCGCGGCTAGCAGTACTCCTCCTCCCCTTGAATGTCCCGAGGTTCTGTCCTTTCTGAACACGTCATACCGTTGATCGAAGAGTTGACTATTGTAAATGCTGTCGTTAAGCCATGTCTCTGATAGTAATATAAGATCGTTGTTCTGTATTATTACACTTTGTAGGAAATCATCGGTTTTGGATCTTAATCCCCGTACATTTTGGTAAAAAATTGTGCAAGGGAGAGAATTCACTTTTAGGGGGTTCTCTAGTCATTTCGCGGCGGCATTTTCATTCACTTTGGTCCGGTTTTGATTATCATCAATAGGATTTTGTTTTGGTTTTAAGTACCGATAATGTCTTACCGGTACTCCTCGAGGCCATAAATCTTCCCGTAAAAGTTTTTCGTATAGATCCTCCGTTACACCTATACGGAAAGCTGCGTATTCTTGAGAATGTGCGATGAATTTTTCTATTTCACTTTTTGTTATTTCGTTTTTCTCCAGATGTGCCCGGATCTCTTCTACTGTTGTGTCCTTATGTAATCTAGACACGATAATATTCTTTATTCTTGGATATGATTTTATACTCGAAGACTTATCGGAGTTACCGATAGTTAAATTCTTCACTGTGCGTTGTCTGCGTTTAATTTTTATCCAATCTTCCGTATTAGGAGCGGTTTTTGATTCCGGCTCGGAAATTGGAACGTGTGGTTCCGTGGCGTGCGTTTTGGGGATCGCGCCGCTAAAAGATGCGGTTTCAAATTGACCGGCGTCATTTTTTGCTTTGGTGGCCGCTCTAGTTCTCATCCTTTCCTTGGTTTGCGTTACTGCTGACAGGGTAGCGGGCGCGGTGTGCGGTGCAGCGGGGGCCGCTACGTCAGCCCAGCGCTGAGTCGCGGGATTTGCAGGTAGTGCATTTTTGTTGTCACTTTTGCTTGTTACCTGCCGATTTAATGTCGCTTCCACGGCCTTTACACGGTCCAACAACTCGTTAATCGTCCTACTTTGTTCGAGAATGATGCTCTTCAGCTCTAGGAGCACGACGTCACTCATTATTCGATCCAGCAGTGAACAAAATTCGCGAAAAAATTTTTTTTTAATGACAGCTCGACAGTAAGACGTGCGTACCGTATCAGTGATTTTTAATGCTCTTTAATATATTTTTGAACATAACATACGAGAGTCCCAACTACCCTAAACTCTTCGGAGTTAGTAAGAATATGGCAAGGCCAATAAGGGTATGTTATTTGGCTTTGAAAAATGAGTTAGAGGAAAGTTGAGAAGTACCTGCCTATATACTATCAGTTCTTAATATTTATAAAATTCCTGTGGTTAAAAGACGGTTTTACATACTACCAATATATTGAAAGTTACGTTGGTAACGTTTTATGTTGTTATTATTATTTTTTGTCTTTCGCTTTTACGTGAAGATAAATTATTTATTCACTAAGCAATCATATAAAAATAAGAAAGCTACCCAGGAACCTAACTCTTAGCTTCGTGGCTTAAAGTATAATCCTTGGACCACCATGCAATAGAGGATGCCAGATATAGGGACAGCTGCATTTGAAGAATCAAATAGTGCTATCAATTTGCTAATATTAAAAACAAATCCAACATTCAAAATATCATAAATAAGGCCATTTTGGAAGAATCTTGATACTTTGGAAAGAATTATGGCACACGAGTTATAAATTTTGGCTTATCGAAATAGATTATAAATCACAAAATTGCAATGCTCCTTGCACAGCTTGTTCAGTGTTCACCGTTCACAGAAAATGTATTAAGATGTATATTATGATCTGAATAGATAAGAAGAGAACTATATTCTTACTAAATTTATTTGCTTTGATGTTACTTAAGCACCCTTTGTGTTTTCACTACAAAAAAAATAGGACTTAAATTATGCATTTGTTTCATGAGACTATTTTGCCCTGGAAAATAAAAACAAGATAATAAAGGTAAAAGTTTTACAGTTTTGTTTATCGTTTTAGTATATTTATAATTGACCAAACATACGTTTATTAAATATATCTGGTGAAAATATAAGATTTTCTGTTTTTAATTATCAGTGGTGAACGTTTATGGCGAGCCTGTGGCACGTATAAAAGCGGCATAAAAATCTAAGTCCCAACTGCTCTGAACCAGTAAAACTATGGCATCCCCGATTGGTGTATGTTATGAGGCCAAAGGAGTCGGAGAGGAAAGAAATGGGGAAGAGAAAAATTATCAAGTACCTAGCTATTCAGATCTAGTCACCAACCACGACAAAAGTCATTTCAAGCAACGTTTTAATATCTTCAATCTACCAACGTGCCTATATTATTTTATTGTAGTGCTGATTTTGTTATTTTTTTTTAACGTTAGTTATTTAAATGTTACACAATTACAATAAATTCCCGCTGTTGTGGTTGTTATTGTCATATTTTTGGGGTGGTTGTAACAGTGTTTTCAGCAGTGGTTTGTTTTGGTGGTTGTGATGAAGAATATTTTGGTAGGTAAGTTTTTAGATTTTCACGGCCAAAAGCATTTTTGTTGTTTGTTTTTAGGGTGTTATGCCGTGTTGCGCTAACTCCTTCTTTAGCAGATGTGAACATCTTCGGATCTACCGGATCTGCCCTGATGATGGACACTGCAACGCTGTCCGAAACGTCGGCTAAAGAAGAAGTTAGCGCAACACGGCATAACACCCCAAAAACAAACAACAAAAATATTTTGGTAGTTTTTATGCTGGCTGTTATGGTGGTTATGGTTGTTGTGATTGTTGTCTTTGTTCTTGTGGTGGTTTTTATGGTGGTTGTTGTGGTGGTTGTTGTGGTCGTTGTTGTGGTGGTTGTTCTGCTGGTTGTTATGGTGGTTGTTATGGTGGTTGTTGTGGTTTTTGCTGTGCTGGTTGTTGTGGTGGTTGTTGTGGTGGTTGTTGTGGTCGTTGTTGTGGTGGTTGTTGTGATGGTTGATACGTCGCCTTTTTTGTATTTGTTGTGTTTAGTTATAAGTTATTTTAATGGTGGTTGTGGTGGTGGTAGTTGATGCGGTGGCTGTTGTGTAGGTTGTGGTTGTCAAGGTTGTTGCGGTGGTTGTTGTATAAGTTGTTATTGTCGTGGTTTTATGGTGGTTGTGTTTTTTGAGATGGTTATTTTATAGATTGTGGTGTAGATTGTTATGTGGGTTGTGGTGGTGATTGTTGTGGTGGTTTGTTTGTTGTTGTGGTGGTTATTTTAGTGGTTGTTGGGAAACGGGAAAAAATCTAATATACCAATAATTATATACGAAATAACAAATACAAATTTAATAGAAATTATTTGAGAACGCCGGATTCCAGTTAGACACCGCTGCACAGTAAAATAGTAAAACAGCTTATATTAATGTAATAAACGTATGAACATTGTTTTCACCTACAGGTATGATTTTCAAATTATTAGATTTTTAAAACTACTGTCAGTAAGCAATAAATGTTTATGATCATAACCAAATGGAAATACCTATTCATGTTTCTGCGCTCCTGATATTTTCTTATTTCACTTTTTGACGTTATTAAAAAAAGTCACGGTTGGTCTTGACAAATCAATTCTAATTATGAAAATGACAATAAAAATAATTATCGTTTATATGAACAGATACTTTGTGATGTGAAGTTACAAATTAAAATAAAACAATAACTTAGGAAAAGCGATGTTTACTGTGTTATTGTTTTATTTAGTTTTAAAATCTTTTAAAATCTAAACACTTAATAAGCAATAGTTAGTCGCCTGAAATATCAATACAAATTGAAAATATCTCCCGAGTACCAATGCCGCCAACGGGAATATAACCCGTGTATAAACTAGTACCTCAATCAACAATAACTGCTTATTATATTTTTTCCACCTGTAAACAACCAACTTTACTTTTGTAGGAAAGGCTATGTTATTGCTAAATTTCTCACTAGATGATGTCGTGACATATTATATCTTCATTTGTTGGAGAAATATTTTTGACTTGTCAAATATTATTATTTTTCAATGATAAACTAATGTTTATAAGACAAGGTTTTATGCATAGCATAAAGGATAACAAATAAAATAAACAATAATTAGTCGCCTGAAATATCAATACAAATTGAAAATATCTCCCGAGTAAAAATAAACGCCGCCAACGGGAATTGAACCCGTGCCTTCTGATGTCCGGGCAGTTATCGGTCATTATGATATGCATAAATGTCAGTTTTAGGTCATTATAGTGTGCATAAAAAATTATGTATCATCTTATAAACATTAGTTTACCATAAAAAAATAACACTTGGTATTTTATTTTGCAGGAGAATGCCAAATTTGTCTGTAAATCTGTATATAACTGTTTATTGACGATTTAATCACAAATTGAGGTAACTCGTGAGGTAGCAGTTCGGTATACAAGTATGTCTTCTACATCGCCCAAGTAGGGTTGCCATTGTAACCGGAAACCCTTCATCGTCTTATATTTCTGCTAGGCTGCTAATTGCTCCCCACTGCTGGCCACGTATAAATAAATGGGCGTTACAATATTACATGTATATACTTCATCGCTTGTCTGAATTCTTCAAATAAACTCTTGCAAAGTGACGGCTGAAATTTGCATTTTTAATTCATTAATATTGCACAATGTGCCGGGTTAATTTTTGATGTGACTTTAGTGTATATAAAGTACATAATCATTTAATATAATATTAAAAACTCTCCGATTATGAATATGAATAAGTAGGTACTTCCGAAACTTCATCTTCTTCCCACTGCATTTATCCTTACAACGTACTCCAATTGGAGATGCCATTTCATGGAGACGCCTTTCCCCGAGCAGCTGGAACTCTTAAGATATATCCACTCTTTATTTTTCTTGAAATAATATAAACAACTCTCAGTGAATATAAATAAGTAAGTACTTCTGAAACATAATTTTCTTCCCACTGTATTTTTCCTTACAACATATTCGGATTGGAGATGCCATTGTCTGACGGCGCCGAGCATCTGGGACTCTTAAAACATATCCACTTTTTATTTTCTTAAAATAATTTTAACAAACCACAGTGAATATTAATAAGTAGGTACTTCCGAAACTTACTTATCTTCTCACTGCATTTATCCTTACAGTATACTCCGATTGAAGTTGCCATTGTTCACGGCCCCTAGCAGCTGGGACTCTTGAAATATATCCAACCTTTATTTTTCCAACATATTTGTATTTCAACGACTCGCTACACATAAATACGAACTATCATTTTCTTTGTTATAAAGCGCTTGATATTATATCCCATTCGGAACGAATGTTTGTATCAAGTACCAAAAATGTGCTTTTACATGCATTTAGGTTAACGACCAGGGGGCGTTTAAAGGGGGTTTACTTGAAAGGGATCTAATAGCGTGATGTAACATGTAACTAAGCACCTCCTATATAATATAACATAGTATAATAGTAGTGTTATGTTGTTAAGAATTTTGCAATGTATTTGTGAATTATACAAATAGTTTACGGTGAAAGACCGCCATTTAAAATATAATTTACTTGCGCAACCGGGATATGAACCCGTGACCTTACAACGTCGAAACATATTTTGATTAATATACATTTATAAAACCACTACAAATAGTACAAAATCATATTATCAAGTTTATATATAATAAAAAGAGGACATTTTCGACTGATCAATTGTACAAGGAATCTCAACTATTCAATCTCCGTAAACTATTTTTACTTCAAAGCCTGAAATATATCTTGAAAAACCAAAACAAATTTCAAAAATATGAACCCAAAATCAACTTTAGAAGAAATCATGTATTTTATACCCCACAAACCAATACCAAACTAATGCAAACTCACAGTAGCTTTATTGGACCTCGCACTTTTAATCTATTACCAAAAAAAAATCGAGTAATAACTAAACTAGCGCAATACCAAAAAGAATTAAAGTTTTGGCTGTCCAATGCAAATGATGAAGCATTATTCATTTAATTTTTACTTTTTTCTCTTTTTCTATTTGTTTCTGTATATTTATTATTATTTCATTTTGTGTTCTTTTACTTCATATATATTATCTTTCAATCTTTATTTTTAATTGATTTATTTTTAATATGCACTTCTTGCACAATCTTTTAGACTAACTTTAATTATAATCCTACCGTTTTTCTTTATATGCTTACTGTTATTTTTAGGTACAAAAATATAATGTATACACTTATATTACCCACCCACAGGCTGCGCCTTAGTGGGGTTCTCTTTCTTATAATAAAACTGTAATGTCAATTGTATAAATTGGGAAATAATAAAGGAAATAAAAAAAAAATAAAAAAAGGAGATATCATGGTCGGATAGGAGCAGTTGCACACAAAAAAATCCGAATTTTCCGTGTTTTTCTAAAGTTAATTCAAAAGGGGATTATTCGACTGAAATATCTTCTTTTTAGTTGTGAATAAAGCACAATAGCCCCAACTGCCCGAAATCGGTGGGAGTAAAGTATCTCCAACTGGGGTATGTTGTGATGAATAGAGTAGAATGAAATAGAGCATGGAAAATAAGGTGACGGGGGGGGGGGAAGCTGAAGGTTGTGAAGTACCAGGCTATTGAGATCTGGCCACGAAGATTCGATTCTGAGTTGTCTTCTTTCACCGGGACGATACTTAGAATTTCGATGAATTTGGTTTCCATGATATTATCTGAACTGCGGGATTTCAATTGTTAAAAAACAGAGAACAAATCCAAATAAACACTGGGAAAGCGGGAATGCACAGTGGGTGAAAGATTGTGCATGTTTCACAGATTTTATTCAATGAAAGTTAACCAGGGTTATCAGTGACGTTAGAAGAGCGTCATTAGTCCGCGGTAATGAGCGTGCCCAGCACCCGTACATAGTCATTATTTGTTTAAAAACTCAACATCTCGGATCCGGATGGCCAGATTTCAGTTTTATCCCTCTTACGTCTTACATTCAATGGTGCTCCTTCCTTTTCATGAAACGAATAAATGATATTAGCCAGTCTTATTCTCTAGATCTGACCAGCTATCAACTTGCAGTCCTTTACCTATGCCAAGTTCTTCCTTTCCCCACTTTCTTCAGCTTGGCACATCCCAAATCGGGGATTAATTCTTAGGTTAATTCTCTCTTTATGCGACAAACAATAAAACCCCCAGCATTATCAAAAACATAAGAGACATAGACCATAGAAAGTAAAAATAACATTGTTTCCAATCCCAAAGTTTCGATGTTTAATACAGGTACCTCCAAATGAACTGATTTAGGGCCGATTTACAGAAACAGTCTCATCCGACAAGTTACTCTTAGGACGGGTTGTTTCGGAGAATCTGAACAATTCATCAAATTTCAACGTTCATTTTCGGGTTCTGTGAAAGACTTATTCAATTTCTGTTTTTATATCATTGTAGGCTAGTTGCTTGACAAAACTGAAATAAAAACAGAACTTGAAAAAATCTTTCACAGAACTTGAAAATGAACGTTGAAATTTGATGAATTGTTCAGATTCTCCGAAACAACCCGTCCTTAGTTGTCTACAACTTTACTAGTAGGCAGAAGTCTGCAGTTGTCTGGAACTTTACCATTTCTGTTTCGCTACCTCGTAATCCCCCCTCGACGGAATAATTGTTTCGGACGTGTGTTAGGGGTGCGCGGGAGCTGTGGTCTGGAGGGATGGGCGAACTTCCAACTACAACCTCCTTTTTTATCTGGGGATGAAACACAATCAAGAGACGTTTTTGTTGTTAAGTTTATATGAGAAAGTAATTAAAACATTTTTACCTTGCTTCGTAAATAAGTATAACGATATCATCACCTTCTCAAAAAATCGACTTTGTAATGTTTGATACTTTCATTGATTCAAGCACACAAAAAATACAAAAATATTTTTAATCAAATGGTAATCAGTTTTATGGATTTCTGTAAAATACTGTTTTTAATATAAAAAGCTGTACTGTTTATCGACATTTCGTGCAAATATATATTTTTTGTAATGCTTTCCATTAGAAAAAATCTGATCACTGTTGATCCATTTTCATTCTTAAAGGGAGGCCTTAATTTATGTTTACAAGAAACGATTTCTTTAAAAAAACTGAGAGAAATTGTTTTTATTGAATATTACTGATATTTCGTATATTGGTAATATTTTTTCTTAGCATAATCGATAAGTTAAATGAAATTGTTCCTTAATTTGTTTTTTATAGGAGATTTTCATTTATAATACCAAAATGTTCCCCTCCGTGGAATCGATCAATCTATTAGTTAGAATAATAATGTATGTGTCATTCCAAGAAAACACTTTAATTATTATCTATGTTCCCACAACACGTATGTTCTTAAAATACTCACCTGTACATAATAATATATCTAAGACCTCACACTCTCGAGAAACCCTCATCCATATGCAACACGATCACTAACAGCTCTGTGTGCTGATCCTGAGAGCATTGCTTGCGTATCCAGAAGGTTGCTTACAAACTGATTGTCAAACGTACATACATACATACATACACATACGTGCGCATACCCATAGATTTGCGACATATAATCTCACAACCCCAGACTTAGATATATAGCACACAAGAACCACTAGAAGTACAATATGTATAGGTACCTACAGAATGTCGTAGCTCGTTGCTCGTAGCTCGTAGCGCGAAGCTGCTATAGCCGCAGTGGTGTTGACTGGACCAGTACATTCATCGGCAAGTGTTTGGCGTAGACCCTTATAACGTAAATTCTATGGGACATGTTTGGTATAAGAGTTTAGCAGTGCCTCAATCTAGAGAGGCACTAAGAAAACTACTAATGTGTTTCACGAAACAATGGACATCAATTTTAACAAATTAGGCACGTATATTTAGGTATATACGAAGTAACATTAATAATAAGAATTCACAGCTTCAATTTCTCTGGTATTTTTTCTCATGTTTTATCTAGCATGAGGACTTCAATCAAAATGTAACCGATTTATTTTTAGTTGAAATATAAGAAGAATTACTTTTCATCACACTGCGTAATACAACGTGACTTGAAACAAATGATAAAATGCATCGAAGAGCATTTTACTCTGAAGTCGAATTTCGTTGGAATTCAAGATGAATTCATAGGTCAGGTGGGTTGTAAGAAACGCTCTTGATAGGTGATCCCTAAAGGGATGATTCAATTGCTTGAGCTTATCTTCATGTAATACAATATTAGATTGCCAGTGAAGCTGTGGATTCTAAACACTAAAACAGTGGATTAAAAGACGTTACGAATAGCGTTGGCAACAAGCGTTTTGATGGAGAATAATACTAATAAATTAAACAAGCTTTCATCTTCAATTTGAAAATATAAAAGAGATATGTTTTTAAATTCACGGCTATAAATTGCATTTTCAGAGTTTACCTAAAAATAACCTCAATTAAAACCTAAATGATATCTCTCTAATAAAACTGGAAGGAAGGGAAAAGATTGAAGTGGAATTCTTATTTATTATTATTAATGATTTCAGATCAGCGCCCTGACCCCTATTCTATTCGAGAATTTATCAATCTTAGTTCGTGTGACTTGCTTTAAAAAAACCCATTGAGTTTAAAAACCTTTGTGAAACGTTTTCAATATAATATTTGCTACTACAAGATATTTGTGTAGCGGTGAACGCACGTATTACTTATTTACTCAAATAACAAAAAATAATCCACAAAGAACAAGTAATAAACTCCTATTTACGGAAAATTTAGGTAAATTGTGTATAAGCTACTTTGGAGCAAAAAAGGATTTCTTTCAAATATGAAATTTCCCTTTTTAAACAAACTAAAAGCGTACCTTCGTAAATACAACAGCTTTATCGTAGTTCAAGCGCAAAATTCAAACTAATACCATTTCGTAAGTTTTTAAAGCAAGAATCACCAAATTTTGTATTAAATAAGGAAAACTTTAAAAGCTTGGATAATATATTCACTAATACAATTTAACAAATTAACAATTACACTCTTCACCAAAATTATTCTAGACAATTATCGAGTTTTTTTAGGTTATTGTGCCGTATTGAATTTTTCCTTCTCTAGTCAATCTTTCGGAGAGAGTTACAATATCCACCATTACTGTAGGCTAAAGAAGAAGAAAGCTTAGCACGGCATGAAAAGTGACATTACTTTAATAATTTTCCGTAAAAATCTCATATCGTGTTCTAGGAAAGTTTTGTTATTTGTGAGTATTAATATTATTTTCGTATTTTTAATTAAACTATAACCTATGCTTTCTATATAAAAAATATATCAAAAGAGACTTAAACGCGAATGGAACAGAAAATTTGAAATCGTACCTGTAGATAAATAATTACAGTTTCTGAAGATGTGGTCGACTTGGAGAATTCAAAATAATTTGTACAAAAAAAGAGTGAAAACAAATATTTATCACATTATAGAGAAGCATAAACATTTATGCTTCATAAGCAAAACATATATAAACCAACTTAAAAAAATCAAAGGTTTTTTTCAGAACCCAATATAAGAAACACCAAAATAATACTATTTAGTGAAAAGTCAACTATGGTTTCGTTTGAAATTCATCTTTCTTTATATTTTTTTACAAACCACGTACAATTTCAAAAACACAAAGTGATGTTTTCGTTGGTTGGATTTTCCCAAATGCCTCGAACTCGAAAAATATTTTCTACAGTTTTCTCCAGAACTCTCAGTAATAAACGAGTCGGTGATGAAAAAATCCTCACCATTTTAGCGGGAACACACTTCAAAATATGAATAATAAATCAAAGCTGAGGTTCCGGCCACATGTTGGAGGAAGGACCGAAATACTCCCATTCAACTATTTGCGCAAGTGTTGGTACTCCAAAACTCTGACTTATGTACTATAATACCCAGCGATTCTTGTTCATTGGACTAAAAGTGTACATGGCATTTTCATCTCCAGTAATGTTTTATTTTAATTTCAAATTATTTTTTTGAAAAAAATAATCTAAGGAATCTCTGGTTAAAATTTGTCAGGTAAAACCTTATATAAGTTAAAACCATGGTTAGGTAACACATTATATAATTTAACACTATGTACACGTTACATGGCACACACCGAACTTGAATATATTATACAATGTATACGGGTGAATACATATTATACTTAACTACAATTATAATTACAGATTTCTCTGCGTATACATTTTCAGTGTGAACTAACTAACGAACTAACCACCACGCCGTTTCCCCGCAGGGGTAGGCAGAGAGGACTGCTTCTCTGGGGTAGGCAGAGGGGACTGCGACCGCCAAACAACTCAGTATCGACACACACTCTTTGCCTCATTCACATTCATGCATCGTCTCATACATACGTTTCTATTATTCTGACTCTTGGCATGGACCGACTCAAGTCTCTGATTCTCTTTATCTTACTCTTTATGTCTTCCTCTGGCCTCCCCGCTTCTGCTACCATTTTCAGTATGTATGTTTTATGACATTTTATTACTCGTTATTTTCCCTTTAATAATTTCCCAATAACAGATGCATTGCATATAAAGCACCCGTCAGTTAGAAGCGCTGCGAGGACGGGTTATCAATTTCTTTTCCCACATTAAAGCTTATATCTGAGGGTGAAACTCCCGTCAGCCGGTCACTGCGACTGTTCACGATACCTGGTGCATTTATTATTCAGACCTAGTCCACATAGACCCGTCGTCATAATAGAAAATCGATGTCTTAGCCAGAATTGCCGGAGCTAACCCACGATTAACCCTAAATTATAAACATTCGTCGAATCGACTAAGCCGAAAAACAATTATTATTTTAATAAAATAAAATACTTTTTGTTTAAAAACCACGAGTTTTTAATAATTTTTATAACCGACCGGTTTCGCTTTACTCAAGCATCTTCAGGGTACAAATTATTACTAAACAAGAAGTACAGAGTGTGAGCTTACATTTATAAAAAAATTGAAGGAGACAACATGATATAAATATAACAAACACAGAGAAATCATACAATAAGTTTACACAAGAACAAAAGACATGGAAAAAACCGAAAGATAATTATGTAGACTAATGGATTATAATAATATATATAGAGAAAAAAGCATCAACTGACATGGTGATAAGGAGAACTTGGAAATTTTTTAATGGTTTATTGGAAACAAACTTAATATTGGACTACTTGATATATCTAATTGATTATTAAGAATAGGACTTTTGGTTTTTACAGATTTTTTTATTTCCAGTGCTTCAAGATTATTGAGTCTTGTAATATTTCTCCTCTTTTCGCCATTCTTTTATTTGTTTAAAACAATATAAAATTTTCTTCTCTCTTGGCTATGACCGATATTTAATTTTTTCTCTAAGGCTTTGCATATGTGTTCGCAGGGATGGAAAATTCCTCCCCTACAACACATAAGCCTCCATGAAAATTGGACCCTTTTCTTTGATATCTACAGAAAGCTACTTAAAGCTCTCTTGTACTATATATCTTTATAGACATATGTACTTAACTAATTAATACGTTATTTACGAACTTGAACGCAAATATTTCCGTATTTATATTGTAATTAAATTCCATCAAACGTTGTGTAATTTTTTGATTTATGATATAGGATTTTAATTACCTTCATTTTTGTGGTAACCCCCTTGGTTCTGATCGAGGCGTCGAGTTTCACAATTTAATTGGTCTTTCCATTGCAAACCTAGACTTAAATGAATTCCCTGAATGAGCTAACTTTCCTATTGTAATTATCCTGATTCCCTGCACCCCAACAAAGTCGTAGTTAAACGCTGATAAAAGATATTATACATGTTTATTTGGACAGGTAATTAAATATAACTCAAATGGTTAATTGTTAGTAAATTTGATTTTGTTAAACTCTTGTGTCAGTTTGGCGCCACTCTTTTATGATTCTGCTGCTATAAGGTACATGTAAAGATTGATTTAGTAGGTTAATGTAATTAGTTAATTGCATATTTGACGAACTCGGAATAGCCCATTTGCTGGCATAATTTGGCTCCAAATCCTCCTGCAAGTAAACGAGATGATCTTGAGTCAACGAGAAATTCGCACAATCCTTTGACACGGCTCTTTGATTGATACCTAAGTTATCGCGTCCCAAAAAGCCTTCCACGTCATCATGCACTGCCTTCAAGTTTTCCCTCGAGTCCCGATACCCCCAAATTCCGACCCCTCCTTGGACTACAATTTACTTAGGGCGAACCGGTTTCGTCCTATATACAATCATATACTCACGGTTGGTGTGGACTTACGGGTCGTGAATCCTCATTCCACGTTTAAGAGAGGATGCGAGAGTGGTCCGGAAGACCTAAAATGCAAGCTGTATGCAGGTCCGCATCCTCCAGTAAACAGTACATACGAATAAATATATGTATACATACAGTTTGGGAAAGGTTTATAACTCGCAATACGAGGCTATCTACCTCGCATTCCAAGCTCGGATCTCGCACGAAGAGTTCTGCGAAACTCTAGGCTTGGTAACCGAATATATACGTAAGAATAAGGTTATACTAATAAATACTAGTAGAATAAGGTCTTATTGATAGTTTGTTTTGGAGAGCTATCGAACTCCAGGCTTTTTGTTTGGTTTTGACGTTTTTATTTAAGAGAATCGTCATCTCTATTTGGTTTGGTTAATGGTCTTGTTGTAGGAGCGACCACTGCCTCCTGTTTGATGAACTGTATTTGTTTTAAATTTTACCTCCAGGTTTCAACATTAATTTTGTTCATCCTATCCCGTGATTTTCCAATTGTTTCAAGTAGTTGGTTGCCACATTAGAGAGTACTCGACTCTCAAATGTCTCAGGCAACTGATGGGGTTCTGTATGAGCACCCAATCAATAATATTCAAATGTTTCGTATAATTATTCAATATAAATCTTCTAACCCGTCCTTTTTTATACTATCACGTTTATAATTTTTTTTCATTGCATTTTCGTGTGTGTGTTTTTCCAACATGAAAACTTCAAAGCACTCGATTACAATGGTTCGCTACCTCCTAAATTTCTCAGTTATTGTAAACATTCCCAGGAGTTTGTCACCTTGAAAGTCGATGCTTACCCTAAAGTGCGTTCACCTCTAATTTCTGTGGGAATCGAAATGTCGTTAATTATCTATTTCAATGTCGGGTCCATAGTTCATTCCTTTGTCTTTCGTAGACACACGCCCCTCCGTTCACTGATTGGTTACTCAAAATTTTATAGCTCTTTGTTCAGATCTATTGGTTGACAAAATTCAATATTTATTTTTAGGCCTAGAAAGGGGGTTTTCTTTCTCGTGCTAGACGATTTTACGACCTCTCTGCTTTCGTCCCGGAACCTTGATTTAATTCCAACTATTACAGGTGTCTACTGCAAGCAAGCTGAATCAATTCTTTCTCCGCCAGATGTCGTTAGCATGTCCGTTTTCATAAATAATTTGTATATTTTTTTTGCAGCTATGGTTTATCTGTTTTTTTCACTGTGATTTAAAGCCTTTCATCACAGTCTGTTACCAAGCGCGTTTGTATGTAAAATATTAGCGCCTGTGTTATGACAGAAAGAATGATCTTTACTAATCAGATGATTGGCAAATTCAGAGAAACCGTTATTATTGAGACAACGAAGATGCTTTTTAATCCTAATATTAACATTACGTGTTGTCTTACCGATATAAAATGCCGCACAATTATTACAATTTAATTTATAAATGCCTGAATGGCTTAGTTTGTCGTCTTTATCTTTTGAATTGATAAAAAATTTACCCAGATTATTATTGGTATAATCCTAGATATATCATGATATATTCATGGATAGCCTGGAGAAGAAAATTTTATCTACATTTATACATAAATTTTGTTCTCCCAATACTAGTTTGTTCCATCAATTTTATAAACAATAATTAATTTAATATGTTTACATAAACAATGATTTTTTTATGTAAACACATAAACACATTTTTCCTATAACTATTCCGTCGTAAGTATTTATTTATTTATTTATTTATTTATTTATTTATTTATTTAGACGCCGTAAAAGGCTTTTACAATATACATGAGTTATGTTTACAGTGGTTCACAGGAGCGAAACAGTATTATGTTAAACAGAATAATTACTGAGAAATTATGTTGAAAATTAAACAAGAATAACATCTGGTATACATAGGTACAATAGCATTTTTATTTTCAATCCGTACAGTAATTTAGTATTGAGGTTATTGTTACCTTCAATATTGGATTTGGTTGAATTTGCTGAGAACTAAGAGTTAGCTCTATTGAAACAGGGCTGTCAGTAAGACATCTCATAACAATTTTGGGAAAAATTATAGTTTTGATTAAGTATATAAAATTATTAGATAACACTCTTCTGTCTGATATCTGATGTAAGTGCATAGTTTAGGTTCTGTGATAACTTATGGATAGAATGGTATTATGCCTAATAACTTTGATAATTACGACAGAGGTATGTTATTATAGCCTTCTTATAACTATATTCCGTGCAGTTGAACACATCTACTACTTCTGAGAAAGCATTGCCAACTGCATGCAATCTAGGTATAAGCGAGTTTCTAAATGACTCAGTCCTGATATTGTTATTGAAATTAAAAAGAATTTTGGATCGAGTGGTTCTAGTGGGTATATGGAAGGTAATTAGGCTTAATATATCAGGGCTGTCTATAATACCATTGACAATTTTAAAAATAAAAGTCAAATCGGAAATAAGTCTTCTATCTGAGAGTTTAAGTAAGTTTAATTCTTTCATCAAGTGATTGTAATTTATTGATTCTATAGGTAGACCGAGTTTATAGTTAATGTATCTTAGGAATTTATGCTGAATTTTTTCAATAGAGTCGGAGTGGATTTTAAAGTAAGGACACCAAATAGGAGAATTATATTCGATTTGACTTCGAACAAGTGAGGAATATAAGATTTTTAGTGTTGAAATATTTTTAAAGTCTCTGCCATTTCGGAGAATGAAGCCGAGCATTTTTAGTCCTTTGTTGGTGACTGTTTCTACATGTGAAAGAAAGTTAAATTTTGAATCGAAAATAATGCCGAGATCGTTAATTTCACTTACAGAGGCGAGAGAAACATTATTAATTTTGTATTGATAGTTAAGGGGTTGTGTTGTTCTAAAAAATCTTATAATGTGGCATTTACTAATATTGAGATAAAGTTTGTTAGTTTTGCACCAATCTTGAAGTTTATTTAAATTTAATTGAATTTGAATACAGTCATTTATTGTTTTTATAATTTTAAATAGTTTAAGGTCATCGGCAAAAAGTAGCACTTCAACATTTTTATCAAATACAGTAACAATATCGTTTATGAAAAGGAGAAACAGTATTGGGCCTAAATGTGACCCTTGGGGTACACCGCTAGTAGCTATGAATTTGTGTGAAAGGTTAGAATTATTTTTTACTTGTAGATTTCTATTTGTTAAGTAGCTTTTTATCCATTCCAATAGTTTACCCTCAATTCCGATTTGACTAAGTTTATTAAGAAGAATTTTATGGTTAACTTTGTCAAACGCTTTTACAAAGTCTGTATATATTGAGTCGACTTGGGTTTTGTTTTCGAGTGAACATGCTATAAAATTTTCATATAAGGAGAGATTTGTTAGTGTGGATCTGCCTGGCATAAATCCATGTTGATTAGTTACAATGATGTTGTTAATATGTATGGAGATTTTATCGAGGATAAGTTTTTCAAACAGTTTGGGGATAGTTGAGAGCATGCAGATGGGTCGGTAATTAGTGACATCATGAATATCGCCTTTTTTAAATACAGGTGTTAGATAGCAATTTTTCCATAGGTCGGGGAAGCATCCAGAATTTAATGATTGGTTAAATATATGACATAGTGGATTGGCTATTATTGATGCACAGTTAATTAGAAAGGCAGGACTAATTTTGTCAGGACCCGCTTTTTTCTTTAAGTCGAGTGTTTTTATTTTGCGTATAACATCAGGAACATTTATATGTAAAGCGGGAATGTGGACCGATTCCTTTGGATGAAAGGGTGGAAGTTGAACATTTGGGATATCATTATCGTAAACATTTTTGAAGAAGTCGGCAAACAAATTAACGATGTCATTAGTATCACTACTACTTTTCCCTTCGAAATACATGTATGTTGGTAGGCTAGGTTTGTTTTTTCTTAGTGAGTTTACATGTGTAAAAAAGTTTTTGGTATTTGAAGGAATAGACTTTTCTGTGTTGAGTATGTATGTTTGATATAATTTTTTGGAGAGCTTTTTACAGTCAGTTCTATATTTATGAAATATTTTGTAGTCTGAGATAGAGTTGCTCTCTTTGAAATTTTTGTGCCAGATTTTTTTGTTAATTATTAAGTGTTTTAAGTCATTATTAAACCATTTGGGGAACTTTGATGGTTTGAATTGAATTAAGGGAACATATTTTTCAATAGCCGTGTTGATATTGTTGATATATTTTTTCCGCGTAGCCGAATCGACGATGGTTTGTATTCTGGGGTTAAGCGAGTGGATTTTGCCTGCATTCATTGAATTAATAATCATAATGATATGCCGTTTGAGACTCGTTGGAACTTTGAACCGCTGTGAAAAGAAAGCACCCGTTTTATTATCAGAAATATACCATTATTTATCAATTTAATGCCCGCCGTGTCATCTTTAATGCAATAATCGAAATGCTATTTGCACTGTGAATAAATGATTATTTCAAAATTATCTACCTTCTACTAATATGGAAATATAACTGGGTCTTGTTCGACTTTATAGTGATCAGTAATTTCTGTAGTTTCAAAAACCGACAGCATATAAAATGCAGTATTAAACATTCACGTTTTTTCGATTCATAAAGTCGAGAAAGAAGTCAAACGTGCACTCATCGTTTAAACATGGTTGACATTTGTCACATGAGAACGGATCGTTTTGACTATTCCTTCTGTAGTTCAACAGCTCGTCTGTGGAACATTGCCGACCTCTGTGATTCGTCCCTCCCACAACATGTGTCTCTTCAAGACCCAGGTTCACTTCTTCCTTTCCTCAAAAAGACCTTCCACACAGTAAGATTACCTTGGCCCCGTGGGAAATCATTTTCCTCAGGGCCTCTTTTTAATGTTAAAAAATAATTTCGTCTAAATTATAAATCTGAATAAACTGAAATTTTATATAAAATGAGTTCAAAACACCAACAAAAATTTTTTAAACATCGTCAAAAACATATTTTTTCAAGAAGAAAATAAATATATTATTAAAAATTAAAATTAATTTTATTTACGCATTTTAAAAGAGAAAATATTTCAAACAAGACTACAAAAATATCTTTGTTTGCTTTACAAACAAAATACTTAGAATTAATACATGCCCAGTCAATGGGAAAGCAAACAGCGAATATTCTGAAATATCTTGCAAAAATGGATATTGGAGCATGTGTTACGGCGAACGGTTTAAGTTATGAAGTGCCGGTGGAGGTAAAGCCTTCCAAGATATGTACAATAGAATCGATTACTCTGTTTAAATTGTATAGGATTGTTAAATTCGGCTGCATCAAATAATTTCGATTTCCTAAAAAGAGAGTCAAACCAAAATGTACTGGTCTTAAACATATGTTAACACGGTCACAAGTTTTCTGGCGTTTGCTAAATACCTATATTTACGACTTTTTGTAATCATGTAAATTAATATAGCTAGTTATCTATCACATTGTTGCCTGTCACTATTATTTTTGTAGTAGTTAAAAAGCAATTACAATAATAATAATCGCTTTTTTTTGTAGAAAGCAGTCACTTTGTTGTTTGACATATTGAGTGAAATAAAACAATAAAACTAACTAAACTTTGTTTGTAACCACGATTTATTTATTTTAATGTTTTTAATACGGACCGGTTTCGCTTAACACAAGCATCTTCAGGGTATAAAATTAAACTGTTTAACACAGTGGTTACAAAAAAAGTTATTATTTTATTTCAATTAATAATAATAGCGCTATTTGTAGCACAGTTTGTGAAGGTTCACCTCAAGTGCGCTACAATATGAAAAGCAATCAAATTTATTTCTGCATTACATCAGACACATTCATGAACATTACATACTACTAATGATTCTACTACTGACTCTAAGCCATTGCGTTCAAAAGAAACATTTTTTGTAGTAGATATCTTTATTCCTTGTTACACAAATCTAATAATAATTGTGAGACATATATCTAATCTAGATACACGATGGTAAAAATGAAACTAAATACATTAGTTTTTTTATCTTAGAACAGGTACCTATCTAGAGACTCAGTTTCAGTGAATTGAACACCGAAGTAAAACAAGAAACAAACAGACTTTTGAAAGTAAATATAAAACAATTATTAATTTTAATTATTTTTATAAGCAATAATTGTTCGCCTGAAACACTCATCCACATTGAAAAAATCTCCTGATAAAAAATACATGACGCCAACAGGACTCGAACCCGTGTCCATTCGATTTCCGGTCGAAAGCTCTGACCACTGAGCTATGGAGGCTTATCTCTTACCCGCGAAATTATTCAATATATGCTAGTGTTTCATTCAACAATTACTGCTTGTTACATTTTTTTTCACCTGAGAACAACCAACTTTATTTTATATGAGAAAGGCATTGTAAGTGCTAACTCTCTCACTAGATGGCGTTGAGACAAATTGTCTACATTTTTAGGTGAAATACTTGAACTTGTCAAATATTAATTATTATTTTTTTGATAAATTAATGTTTTTAAGACAAGATTTTATTTATGCATAGCACAAAGGATAACAATTATTTTTATAAGCAATAATTGTTCGCCTGAAACACTCATCCACATTGAAAAAATCTCCTGATAAAAAATACATGACGCCAACGGGACTCAAACCCGGAATGGACACGGGTTCGAGTCCCGTTGGCGTCATGTATTTTTTATCAGGAGATTTTTTCAATGTGGATGAGTGTTTCAGGCGAACAATTATTGCTTATAAAAATAATTGTTATCCTTTGTGCTATGCATAAATAAAATCTTGTCTTAAAAACATTAATTTATCAAAAAAATAATAATTATTAATTTTAGGTGGCTTATTTTTTGTAAAGCGCTTGACCGTTTTGTTTTCGGGGTGTTATTTAGTTATTGTGTAAACAAACCGATATTTTCACAGCAATATCCACAGCACTAACATAAATGCCTATGAAACGATGTGGTAGGGTTGGAAGGTTCCATTGTCTGCTTAAATCAAAGGGTAGAAAGGTAAAACGCGAGGATTGTTTTACGAGGCGGCCAAAAAACAGCATTTTTCGTCCATCAAACGGATGTAGATTTTTTATATTGAGAATTTTGAGAGGATTTAAACAACTTTTCTTCATTTTGTGTTTGACATAGAAAACCTTTCAAATTTATTTCCTATAGGTGTCAGGTTGCCTTGTATTAAAGTAAACCTTCTTTGCGCATGTTTGATATTTAGCCTTTGTTAGAAATAATCTTTGAACTTTTGAATTTCTTGGCAAGCGACCATTGGTTGTTCTCGTTTAGGAAAAGATGTATAAAATGGGTTTTTATTATCCTACAACAATGTGTTATGTTAAGTTTGGCATAATAAAATGGTTATGTTACCAAATGATATGCTCTCACTGTAAGCATTTAAATATTACACAATAAATTTATTATGTAGGTACTACAATATGTTGTGTACCATTTTTTAGTCACCACGACTAATGTTTTTGGGCCGGGAGGTTGTGGGTTCAATTTCCTATATAGGGCAAGAATAATTTTATGGTATAAATTGGTATCGCATAAATTTTTTCACCTTTTATTTGTTATCGTGTATTTTTTTGAAGAAATTATTTAAAATTTTTACCATCACATCAAACCCTCAACATTCTACTATTGTATGATGTGGCAGTCCTTTCAGAGGCCGGACAGTATAGATAACACGCGAACTTCTAACACTACATCACGTAATGCATAATGCATTCAAATGGTTTCATCATCTTCGAAGACAGAATTTTTTAAACTTTTTAATATCGTAAACGTAGACTTTTCAATTTCAATGCTTGAAGAATGGATGTTATTTTAATATACTGATATATTATTATAGATAATAATTTTAATATTATAAAGAAACCGATATTATCGTATTACATAGAGATAATGGAAATATTTCAAGAGTTGTGTGTTAAATTCGTTAAAATAACTTTATCGAACCGAATAAAATTCAATATTTTAAATTCTTTTATATTTGGATTATCTGAATCTCAAAAATTCAGAGAACAAAATCACCCTCGCATCCCTTAGTGTAAAATATCCTCAAATTTAACAATAAAACCGGCGTTCGGATGTTATTCGTTTTCTCTACAGACAACCACAATATCGCGGTTGTTTGGTGTGTTGAGTTCTTTGTGCTTTTATTTGCTTTTGTAAAATGATACTTTGATGTCCTGTTACCGAAACTATGAATGTTTGTGGGTGTTTGTGCTTTCAAAGTTTCTCTTGGGATTTATAAAATATTTTAAGCCTGGGAAATTGTTGTGTAAATCGATATTCAGTTCAGTAGCTCTGTTCAATTGCGACCTTTCGAGAAACTGAATTTGTCATCTAGTTATTGTTGCTTCATTACACAATGAGGATATGAAGATAGATGCCATCTACGCATGTGTATATAGAAGTAATAATTATCATATCAGTGTTTATTCAATAATTTAACGTTAGTGTTACGTACATTACCTACGCCTTGCAATTGAACATATAAGTATATATTATACACAATTACATATATATGGTTTTCTTTTATGTGAATAACGCACGAGAGTTTCAACTGTCTAGAACCAGTGGGATTAAGGCATCTCAATAGAGGTAAAGTAAAAGAAAGGAGATGGAGAAGAAGAAAGTTTAGAGGTATCAGGCTATTCAAATATGGTTAACACGGCTAAAGCTATTTTAAGCAGCTTTTCTATTGCCGATACTTGGAGTATCTACCAAGCTCTTATGTTATTTAAAAAATATATTATTATTAGCAGAAAGACGGGTCAGTGACATCGTGTAGGTAGTATATTATATAGTATTTAGAGACATGGGGGTAAATGTTTTGCTTTTATTTTAATTTCAATTTGGTTTTTTTTTGTATCCATATATTTTTTAAATATAAGTTTGTTTACAATTTATATTCTCCACATGCTTGGCTACTTCAATACTTCTTGTAACTTGTTCACTGCACGCTGATTGTAAATGAGTCAAATTTGAAGGATTTTAAAACGTAAAATATTAGTGTTTCAACAAAATTTACAATAATGTCGTCTTAATACGTTTTCATAAATAAAAATATCACGGTTAGTACTTAAAACCGACCCCTCGTGCTACATCTTTTTATATATCTTATTTTACATGAATATATATTAAGATATTGATCATTGTTTTGCGGTCAGAACACATACACATATTAATATGTGTGCTAATTATAAACACGCGTACCAAACAAAACGGATAATTTTTTGTTGTTATTCTCGTCAAAACCCCATGAAAAATCATATAAAATCATTATTAAAGATGAAATTTATAAGTATTTTGAAAAATGCATACCTAGGTCATCATCCAGCTGGGAAACGAGTTTTGAAAAATACAAATAATCCGACAAAATACTTTATTCTTAGTTAACAAATTTAAGTAAGTAAAATACTGATACATTTTGGACAAGTTATTATAAACTCTCGGAGGATCGAATAAAGATATTATCTCTCTGCTCGTGATAATAATATTACATTCAAGTCATGCAGTTAAAGTAATGCATGTTTTCATAATTAGATGCCCGCATCAAACGTTATACCAACATAAAACAATTCTAGAAAACATGGTTGTAATAAAATAACCAGGGTTTTAATCAAGATATAATTGACTAAAAAAAGTCCATGGGATTATACTTGTAACTAGGCGTTAGCGTGTCCTAAGAATTAAGCTTCTTCTATTCTTTGGTCAGGTTTTACATTTTCATATTTTGATTTTTTTTAAAGATAAACATTCCCGGGCTACGAATAACCTGGCAATATTTAAAAATCTCCTATTACCTCCACAGTAAGTGATGCTGAAAATGTTGCTTGTTTGTGATGGAGAACTTAGTCAGCCAATGAATTGAACACACTACGCCTTGGTGGGACCCAAACGCGATGCCAACTCAGCCACTGACCGTTATTTAAAATGAATAACTGTAGGATTCTTCCGAGTCAATGTATAGTCTCGTATTATATTTATCCTTTTAAACAGTAATATAAGCTGCTCAAGTAAGACTTTTTCATTAAGCAGAAACTATGAATTCCACATTTCGTGACAGTTAGTTATGTAAAAGAAAAAGTTTATTAAATACCGTTTACAAAGAAAATGTTAATTTGCTTCGAGAGAAAACAATTTACTCTTTAAAAAAAACCCTCCAAATTGCTATGAAATTGGGAGAAAAGTTTTTGTTTCGGTGAGAATTTCGAGAATCTAAGTAAAAACAAACAGAAACATTTCATTTTTCTCATCTGCTAACGAAAAATCATCAAAATAGTAAAAGATACATTTTAAAAGGGAATCAGTTATTCTAAGACGGAAGAATAAAGTATATAGAATGTGTTGCCTCTTTTTATCAATTCATCTCACTTAAAGTTCGGTTTTATCTTATACCTTGCAATATTTGCTTAGGATGTTTGCTTGGTCATATTTTATGGGTAAGGGATTTAGCAATTTCTCGCACGCATCTTTTGTTCCTGTTGACTGCCTTCTACCTTTATTATATATAAAATAAGCTTCCTTCTTCGGCTGTATTTACCCAACTTTAGTAAATAAACTGCTAAGAGCACCAACAAATATTATTAAGTGAGCAAGCCCGCATTAATGGAAAGGGAAATGTTTTACTAACAGCCTTACTATGTTTATGAGAACAAGCCATCCAGTCCTTTCAGGTAAGGGAACATCATCAAGAGAAACACTAAATATGTAAATACCATAGACATATGAATATTAGTAGACCTGCCCTAAGTGATTAAAAGCGTATTATTCCCCACTCCCCATACCGGTTCCATTGGAGCCGGCTGGGCTCGCGTATGGCTTCCCGTGAATCTTGAGAATGTGACGTCATCATTCTTGTTCGAACTAGCGTCGAGCTATGGTCGAGGCATTTTACGAAATAACACGGCAAAATGGTTGCTTATGGTATGAAAACTTGTAAAAATAGATGTGAAAAAGAGTATAAACCCAATTGTCGTATTACATTCCATGTATAAGCATTATTTTACTTTATTTTAAGCATATTCACATCGTATAATATGGATAATAATAATAATAATAATTGGATAATTTGTAGAGCGCCGTTTTTGTGAAAAATCACCTCAAGATCAGTTGTAGAAACATATACTATCACAATGATATACGTCTGAACACAAAGCTGGTTGGTTGCTGGGAAGTAAATTATGAACATTTATAAAAGTGTCTTAACTGAATACATAAATGAAATATTCGACTCGGAAAATATAAGAAATTTATTTTGCCGAATTTGGACTTCGCAAATTTGTTCATAACGTGGCGAGTAATTTGCGCTCCCATCTAAAAATGTCTATTCATTCAAAAGCAGATTTTACTTTTAAGAACTAAATGGTATTATTATAATGCGAGATGCCTATATACTGTCAGATCGATTTATTGACGAATCACAGTCAGCTTTACCCCCTTCGTTCTTCAACAGTTGATTTTACCCCTCATCTTTAATTTCTAGTCTATATATTCATAGGTCTGTGATAAATACACTAAAATATCCATCACAAAGATATGAATTGAGACTTTCAGGGCTAAAAGTACTATCGTGATTCATTTTTCAGTTATTCTACCGTGCTGCTCCTCCTCCTTCTTTAGTCAAAGTTCCGGAAAGCGTTAAAATGTACATCATCAGGACAGATTTATAACCATTACACCTGATAATGGACACTGTAATGCTGTCCAAAACGTTCACTAAATAAGGCGGTACCGCAACACTGCATAATACTTCCAAAAATAAATCACCATAAAACCAAAAAAGTTAGATTGACATCCAAACCTTCGACTAGTTTAGGTTTGGTTCAGTTGAACAAAAGTGGATGAACTCGATTGGCTATATTATACTCTATACCTAATATTTTTGACCTCGAACATTTTAGAACATCTTAAGAATTTTAATATGTCGTTTATTTTACAGTTTAATTAATGAAATTATAATTTAATTTTAAAAATTATCCATGTATTCCTCATTGCCAGGAATACTTATGAGAGGAAATAATTATGTCGAGTCAGTGGACATCATCTTCAATTTATCACTTGACACATACAAAATATTTTTGCCGAGACAGTTTAGTTATGTACAATAAATGCTGCTTTTTACCATTCGTACGTAAAAGGGCGTTATTAAATATATAAACCGATACCTACGTACATCTGCTTTTTGCATTTTTCCTTGATAGCCCATTATAAAATACAATAGGTTTTCGTTAATATTAACTTAATCTGGAATCCCACCTCATCTATTTTATGATCTATATCGTAGAATCTATGAAATAGATCAGTCAGTTGATCCCCAAAGATCCACAAAGTTGAATATACTTCAACTTTCGTTCCGTGAAATAGAACATAGAATAGATAATATTAGCAGTTACCCAGCATTACAGACATGTAGGGATATTTATTTATACTACCTGCAAAGAAAACCATTCACTGGCACGAGTAACTACGTGTTGTATTAGCAAACCCAAAACTGCCACGTTCGCGTACGGAGCACAGAATTTTATTTACGAGGTCTGCACCATAATATTAAAAATATAAAATTATATATGATAAATTTCATCCACTTTCTTACACATCATCTTATTTATTTTTCTCACTGGAATAACGTAGGGCGATAATCACGCCATAAGATTCATTTGGCTGAGGCACGCAATGTACGAGATTGTTCAATTTATGTAAGTTACGTACCTACGTAAATAATAAATAAATTATGTTGAAATATTCCATAATAGAAGAGAGCTTTTAATATGGGTTCCATGACAAAAAACACATTTGAAAAGTTATAATATAATAAAAAGGCAGCATAACCGTTAACCTAGTTTTTTTTTCATCGCATTTGGTGAGTACATGCCAATGTTTTATTTTTTTATACAGTGTTTTCCAATAAGAGGTGTTATTTTGAATAGCCCGTTATTTCGGTAGATTTTACTTTTGAAGCTGTCATTTTTTGTATATAATATAAATACACGCTTTAACAACGCTTTGAAATTATTAAAGTTCACTTGAGTAAATCAAATGCAAATCATCTTGAGTGATGAGGCCCATTTCCACCTCGGTGGCTTCGGGGCTCGGAAAACCCAAGAGTTATTGTTGAAAAGCCTCTCTATCCTCAACGTGTGACTGTTTGGTGCGGTTTATGGTCCGGCGGAGTCATTGAACCTTACTTTTTCGAAAATGAGGCTGGAGCAACAGTTACGGTGAATGGATTGCGCTATCGAGAGAAGATTAATGATTTTTTATGGCCGGAATTGGATGGTATTGATCTGCACAACGTTTGCTTTCAACAAGACGGCGCTACGTGCCACATAAACAACGAAAATATTGATCTTTTACGATTGAATATCAAAATAACACCTCTTATTGGAAAACCCTGTATTATGTATTTATTTGTTCTTTTTGATCATCAACACTCAGTTTTAACAACTTTTACTGACGGTGTTTTTAAACAATAACAATAAAACAGTGGTTAGAACAATTTTTATTTATTTATTTTACTCATCACAAGAGCGCCCCTGTCTGCACAAAGTAAATACAGGGGAACAATGTCGCAACCCGGTCGGGCAGCGTTGTGAGGCGGGTTAAGGTAGGGGCTGTAGGAATGGAGGAAAGTGTTGATTATTACCATTTATTGTGTTTAAAGAGCCGTTAGTGAAATTCACGATGTCTTTCGAAAATTTAAACACAACATTTAAAATATAAAATTATCTTATAAAGTAAAACACAAACACTTTGTATTTAACCACGAATTTATTATTTCATATATCGACCGGTTTCACTTCGACCAAGCTTCTTCAGGATATAATAATAACTAAAAGACAGAGTTATGGCTTATATATAAGAGTGACAGAGGGAGAAAGAACAAAATTAGAGGGAGACAAAATATTTGACATAGGTAAAATGGATAATCAATTAGTGGGAGGGAGACAACAATACAATAATCAATTACTGGGGGGGGAAACATCAATACACATCATAATCCCAAGTAAATGAACAAACAACAGTTAACTGTAATCTATGAGATATTAAAAAAAGAATTTTTTGTTGTATTTTACATTAACTAAAGGACAATATTTAGATATATGATAATATTAATAATGAATCACGCTACAACACATATATACTATCATGGGTTAGGATGGATTGCGGGAAATAAGTTAAAAATAGGACTATAGGGTGTATTTTTTTTGATTTGATAAGTTAATTTGATTATTAAGTAAGTATTCTGACATATTTGTATTTAAAGATTTCCTAATTTCTAAAGCTTCTAAGTTATCTAGTTTTATACCTATACTATTTTTATGTAAGATGCGGTGGCGGTAAGATGGTTCCTATGAAAAAATATAAAATTATCAATTAACACAATACTTTACCGCTCATCTGCTTATCACCACGGAAATTAGTTTTAAGGATTATTTCTGACCATTAACCTTGAAAAACATAAAATAATTTGGAGATATATGTTTTGAAATAGATCAAAGTGTTATTTTTGTCCATATGTATTTAGTATTTATATGTAGTATTTTATATAGGTACATAGTACCTTTGCCCTAATATAATCCTTGTACGTAGATATATATTTTTAAGTGACCAGATAAATCATCAAAATGATAATTCATCACATCTTTAAAAAGTTATATAAAATCATGGAAAGTGATGAAACAAAAACTTTATTAACTGGGTAAAGTAGGTTAGGTTATGTTAGGTTAGGTAAGGTTAGGTTAGATTAGGTTAAGTTAAAAAAAAAATCATCGTTTTTAATGACTTTATATCACTTTTTAAAGGTGTGTTGAATAGTCACCGGGTTGAGTTAGCATAGAACCATATTTTAATCATTTTTTAAATATTAAGCACTCGCATATTTTCGTAGCTTCACCACCTATATTAGGAAAGGCGTAACTTTAATATATTTATTGAACATGAGGATTAAATAGAAAGTCCTTTTGAATAAGAATTACGTAATTTTGAATTTTAGAATGAAATTTGTTTAGAATGTTTAGAATTTTTAGAATGTTACATGCACACCACTATAATCTTAAGGAAGCCTAAACATAGTTAAATATGTAGATAAAACTTATTTTGCAGTCGGCAATATAAAGTGAGAAGATGAATAATTTATCGTCACATGCGATGCTTATACATGCTTTATGACGATGCTTTACAACTGTGTTAGTACAATAAAGTTTACTATTACTTCATATATGTTAATCTTGATTTTAAATTGCTTTGGCCGACCTGGTGACCAAATCTGAATAGTCAGGTACTTCCCCACCTTCCTTTCCCCATTCCCAATATTCCCCACTAACTTCAGTCTCACAACACACCCCAATTGAGGATGCCGAAGTCTCACTGGCTCCAGATGGTTGGGAGAAGTTGGGACTCTTTTGCGTTTTCGCATAAAAAAATCAATCCGTAAAATACAATTTTATTTTTACAATAATATTTAACGATCTCAGAGAAATGCATATATGTCCGCGTGGGTATAAGTGATTGCCAACAAAAGTTGTATGAATTCATTGTCATTGACAGCGAGTTTTTTTGCTGAGTTTCAGCTCGATCGGATGTAGGAAAGTAGGTTCATTTCGGCTTCCAAGATTTGCATCCATTCAAAACTGATAAAAATATTTGTATTTTATAAATTAATTTCATAATTATATATATTTTTGAAATTCAATGTAGGCATATGTTTTCATAAAATTCGTTACGTTATTTTTATTTTTAAATATGAATAATATTTGTTTTTATAAATTTCTTCCGAAATTTTATGCCATCTTTTATATTGTCAAGTTATTTAATATTCTACCGGATCACAGTTGAATTGAGCAAAATGACAAATATTTGATTGAGAATATTGACTTTGTAAAAAGATTTCTGTAGTTCAAATGTCAAAGACGCTACTCCCGAAAATAGTAGAGGTTCCGAGCTGCATCTAGTCATATTGAAATTGTTTTCGATGTAACATCACTACGAAACGTAAAGCTAATTTGAATTAATCACATATATTTTATCTTTAATAACTTTTGAAGGTTATACCATCAATGTAATGTCATTGAAGAAGAAGATAATAATAAACAGAACGAGACAAAGAAAAATAAAAAGTTAACGGTGTCACCTGGGAATCGAAACCAGCGTTTCTGTCTTACCGGGACAACGTCTTTAACCACTCGGTCATTGCGAGCTAGTTATTAAACGTCATTTTTGTGGATATAACATTTCAAATTTAGAATTAACAATATTATCTTGCAACTAATTTTTACACATGGTCCCGCGTTAAGACAGAGATCCTTGGATCGATTCCAAGTTGAGACCATTTTTCTTTGTATTTTTTGCGTCTTGTTTTGTTTCATGTTTCATTTAGAATTATTAGTATCAGGTTATTACTGTTTTGAGGGTATTTTGAGAAGTTTTCTTTATCCTAAAGTGGTTCCTCGTGTGAATCTCTTGTTTATTTTAAATCTAAATATTTCCAAAGGGCGCTTGAAAGTAAATTGGGTAAATCCAAACAAACGAAAAAACATTCGCCAAATCTGAAAAAATGAAAATACCAGTTTTCAATCCAGATTATTTTTGTAGTAAAACTCACTTTTCAGTGGTTTTAAAACGATTTTTTTCTATTTTTCATTTCCGTTCAAAATGCACAATGGAAGTTATTAATTAATAAATTGGATCGGCTGTAAACTTGCATCTCGCAATAACCGTTCTGCTAGGCTGGTGCCGGGAAACTCGATGATATTTACAGTGGGAAAATTGCTTTATTAATTGTTTGAATGCGAAAAATTTACCGGTTGTTTGATTGATTGGAAATGTTGCTCTTATTCGAAAAAAACATCACACCCAACCGACTAGTTGGCTTAGTAGATATATCGATTCTGTTTTATTTACCTGCAGTTTGATTGTGATTTTTATTTAATCTCCTTGTATGATTGCCAAAGAACAATTTATAAATAAGTAGCTGACGTGTATTCGGCGTTGTTCGGGAACTTATGAATGGCTCGGGATAAAGTTTTCGGGTTGTGAATTCTAGTGACAACTGGGTGTATTTTTTAGTTGGAAATAATATCTTTGTATTTTTTTAAGTATTTGTTTCGCTGGATCGTGCCAGATCATCATCGGGCGTGCTCGACTTCTTAAACCATTCCCTTTCCAGTCATACATTCTCCTTCTTCATTCATCACGTAGGGGAAACCGGGGACAATTATTTTACAATAGGTCAGTAGTACCAGAGCGAATAACTCACTATAAGCACTACTACTCAGGCTACGGCCCCGACACGTACCGACATGTCATCATTAGCCAGAGGGACACAGTAAAACCCGGACGTTTGCAATTGGAAGAAGATTTTTATAAGTCCAAAAGTACCTTTTTTCGATGGCATCCTTAGCATAATATTACAAAATGATTGTGCTCTGTTTGTACCAGTTTTACTGTCCACACATTAGGAGGATGGGTTTTGAAGCGTTCGTGTGTAGAGAATATCCAAAATATTGGGTTTTGATTTGGAATAACCGGTCGGGGATAGTTGTACTGATTTATCTGGGGATGATTGTACCGTTACAATTGACCCCGTGTTACAACTAATCCCAAGTTTTTTTTTAAGTTTATGTGAGTACATCTCCCAAGTCTTATAAGCTCAAGTGCATATTCGTTCGTAACATTTCAATATCCAATTATTTCTTCCTTGTACTTTTAGCTTCCATCTTTTTATGACAATCCTATTTTTGTTGTAAAAAAAACCATGAAAACACATTTTGTGGAGGACAGTTGTACCACATTGTTTTTGTATAAAAAATCTCATTTTCTTGAGATTAAAGCTCGCTTTGATATTGACGTGTATTTGTTTTGTAATTTTATTACATTAAAATAGTTATGTTTCCTGATAACACTTCAACTGACGAATTCTATAAGAGTTTTCTTGAGGCTAAATAAATTGTCTACTATATTAAATATAATGAAAATTTTGAACAGGTATTATAGAAACTAAAATTTTCCTCGTCAACATTATGAAAAGAGAACAACTTCATGCCTAAATTTTAAATTTTAATCTGCATTCCGCTACTGGTACAACTGATCCCTTAACGCGCGCTTATCATCTATAAGATTTAAAAATTTGCCAGGAAAATAGAAATGGTAGAAAAATAATAATATGAATTCAGTAGATAACTAAATTATCTGCCGTTCAGTACATGTATTTTTGTCTTATACCAAAGACGTAGAAAATTGTAAATTTGTAAAACTGTTTCCACATGCTTTTCTCGGGCGTCCCAAACTTTTAAAACTCTTCAATTCCTGAAATTCACACGGTTTTTGTTAAAAAAACTACATAATGTCGACTTTTATACGACTTCGTATCTCATTCCATTGCAGAGATAAATAGTTAAGTATTTATCGGGCGTTCCCACTTTTTCTACCATTCACTGCAAAACTACACCATGCTGACCTTAATTTAACTACGTCATTCTGTTGAGCAAAGATAATGATTAAGTTTTCCACAAGCGTCCCCAACTTTTTCTGCAACTCACTACTGTGTACCACATTGTTAGGCACTATTAAAAAGCTACATTTTATAGTATATAATTCTATTCTATATCTTATTCCAATGCATAGAAAAAGCGTTAAGTCTTCCAAGGGAGTCCCCGACTTGTTCTACCATCCACACTACTCTTCTGGCACTAACAACAACTAATTTTTAGCGCAATCGGTTCAGCAGTTTTTGAGTCTATATGGGACAAACAAACAAACATTCGTTTTTATACATAGATAAAAGTCAAGGTATTTGTTGAAGTTCGCACATGCTCATGGTTGCGCGTTTTAATTGGAGTGATTTTTGAAATATAAAAATCCATTTAAACATAGAGTATGGTTGGCATTTCAACTAAATTCGATCAATTTAAAAATATAACTTTTTTTATTTATGCATTTCTATAAAATTATATCCAGTGGCGCTCTTTCCGTAGCTTAAATAAATTATATTTCTTATGTTTCAAAACTGTCATTAAAGTTGTACCACCTACATGTAAAAGCCCTCTGGGCGTTAAATAAATGAAAAAATAAATAACTAGAAATGGTTTTTTTTTCTTATCGCTAGATAAATAACTTTACATTGTTCAAGGCCAAGATTTTTTAAGAGGAAACTACAAGCCAAAAATGTGTATATTCTTGGTATATCTTATGGACTTTCAAGCAAAAAACTGGTTTTTATTTATTTTGTAAATAATTTTATAAGAAAGCAAAAAATTTAATCAAGTGAAACTGTCACAGATAATCTTAGCTATAATACTGTATTTTTCAAAAGTTGTTTCCTTTACGCGTTCATACATTTCTATTGAAAAAAATATTTTTTGTTAGTTTGCATTTATATTTTTTATTGAGTGATTTATGTTTTATTTGTATTCTACTCAAGCGAAGCGATGGGAAAACCTTCAATTTATCTAAAGCATATTTTTTGGGATTCATAATTTACACCAATTCGTTATAAATCTTATAAAGATTAATCAAAATAGTGATTTGGCATTAAGCTTCGCCTTAATGCGTGGCGCGCCATTACAGTATTAGACGGTGAAATAAAATTTGTTATTCAATTAAGAAAAAATTTAGTGCGGTTACCGAAATTTTATGCCGGGATCTCACGCTAGTCGGGTAGTTGCTCTTACCACTGAGCTATCGCGGTCAACTTCACGGTATTCTAGACTTCTTAAACATGCTTTTCAGCACGAAGATTCCTTTCTTTCAAATTATGTTGTAAAGTGGTAAGTTTTTTTTTAATGTGAAACCGCACACGAGTCCCAACTGCTTCTAACAGTCTGGAGCCACTGAGGCTGTAGCATCCCCAATTGGGGTAGGTTGTCAGGATAAATTGGAAAATGGAAGGTGGGAAAGTAACAGGTTATTTAGATCTGGTCTCCAAACATGGCCAAAGTCATTAATGGTGGTATTACACCACGGCGATACTGAGAGTATCTTCCATTCTGGAACGTGCCGCAAATATACAATATATTATTTTATATTAGTAATATGTGAAATAACACAAATTATTCAAATAAAAATTACTCGCACACGCCGGGATTTGAACCCGCGACCTCCGGCTTGCTAGTCGAGAGCCTTACCCCTTTGACCACGGAGGCCGTGGTACCTAAAACATAATTAAATAAGGCAAAAAAGAATACGTAAAATGAGACGATGTGAAGAAAATTATTCTTGATTCCTTATTACGTTAGATTTTCAGAACAAAAATGACATATTTTTACACCGTTCTATTTTTAAATGCTGTCGTAAACCTAAGTTTGCTGTACCTGTAATTATAAAAAAAGAAAATCTGAAATTCAAGTAGCTACCTCGCTACCTGCATAAAACCCTCGCAGACTGAAATGTTTACAATATCCCATGTTGCCCATAGCAGGAGTACCAGTACTCGCTCGCAAAGAATGCCGTAGTTAACCGAAGTTGGCCGAACTAAGCCGAAGTTAACCGAAGTTTTCCGGCGGGATAGTTGAACTAGTAAACTGAACCGGGAAGAAGTTTGGAAGGCAACTTGGACGTAGAACGAGACTTTTCCGGGGAATTTTTGTTGAGCCAATTGAGTTGATTTTGCAAATGTTTAACAACATTACTTCCTGGCGTGTTACATGTCGTATAGTTTGCCCTCGCCATGTTGTACAAGAGCAACATGAACGGGAAAATTACCTGTTTATTGTGTACATTTTCACCAAAACTCACTACCTACCTATTCGCTGTGAGTTGGTTATTTAGAAATGAATTACCTACCTAAAGTTTTAATTTTCAACGAAATTTCAGATACATAAAGCTTATAGCGTGCTAATTTGTAAAAACTTCTGGTTTCGGAGAATACAAATCAAAACGATTTAATGTCGCGAAAATTGAAACATCAATATTAAATTTCAGATAAAATATATATATAGTCAATAAAGGAACGTAAATATATTTTGATGATTTATCTACATTTCTTAAAAATATACTATACCTAATAAAGGTATCGAGTTTTTTCATAATTTCAATTTGGATTTTAGGAGCCATATTAATCAAATGAAAATTTATTAAATAAAGTAATAATGTTTAATAGTGTATGTGAGTAATAATAAATTAGAGAATTGTAAACTTGGATGTGCAAATGGCTAAATAAAATCCCAGTACAAACCATCCCGATGTCTTTTTCTTTCCTATTCATCACGCATACGCCTCGGAGAATTGATTTTGCGTACAGTCACTTTCGTCCTACATCTGTCTTACATAAGGGTTCGTATCAAAACTACATTGTAAACTTTCAGTTTTGCTAACTTGGACAAGATAGCTGAAATGAAGATAGTATCTATCATCAGCTCATTACCTATTTCAATCGCGACTCGAATGCTAATTTAAAAAAAAGATTTGAGGTGTGACTTGATGAAAAAACTTATTCAAATATAAGTGTGACCATAAGCATAATGTAGTTTTTATTGAAACCAATTAAAAGCAAGTCCCCCGAAAGTGAGTAGAGTACTAATCTGGGTAATAAACCCATTATTTTCATATCGTGGAAGTTTCGTCTATCGTCTATGAGAGCTGTTATTTTTAATGCGCAATTAGCCCAATGGTATCCCGGTTACCTCAGCATAACGGGTCATTTCAGTTAAACCGGGGTCTTTCACCATTTCGGTTAGCAACTCACCTGACCCGGGTAATGAGTACTTTCTGGGAAGGAAAAATGGGAACAGATAAGTATGTGGAAGGGAGATAATAGGTCCCTACTAGGAGGAGAGTTATAAAATGTTCGGACAAGATTTTCAAAGCGAGCTAACTTTATTAATTTTTTTTTTTAAATTAATTAACTTAATTGAGTCCCCTTTTAGTAACTCAAGCGTATTGTATTTCATTTTTCTGTAAATGCGTTTGTTACGTTCCGGCTCCGGTTAAATATGGCAGCCGTTTTAACCTGTTTTTTTTCGCAGTTAAGTAGTGACAGGCACAACATAAAATATCATTTCTATGCATATATAAATAGCTATTTGGAGGGAAATACTTATGGTAATTTATACACAACTAGATTATATCTGGTAAGACGTACAAATTACACAAACGTCGTTTTGAAAAAAAAATATACAATAATAGAATCAGCTGACGCATGGCGAAAGATTTAGCATCAGCACACAACGGGTTAATGGTTCAGTAAATATTCTTTTTTCAAATGTTATCGATTGTCTAGTCGTCGTTTTTATTAATGAAATAGGTAGATATTTTTTTTTTTTTTTTTTTTTTTTTTTTTTTTTTTTTTTTTTTTATAAATTTAATTTAGATTAAATTTGATAATATTATTATTAAGTTCTGCAAGTGTTTTAGTTTTTTATTATTGTGACAGCTGTTTCGGCTTACAAGGCCATTTTCAAACTGTGGTTAGTCCACATTAAGACGACGTTTTTATACTATTTCAAATGTAAATTTTGAAGGTGCATACATTGATTTATTACTGGTTACACCGATGACATGATCTATTGTTGGTTAAACCAATCTATGTTTTCCCCTCAGTAAATGGTAATGGGTTCTTAATTATTTACTAATGACTTTATTGCTATGAATTATTTGGGTGCATTATACTGCTTGGGTTTTGTGAAAATACTAAGAAGTGGTGAGTAAATTATTTTCCGTACTTTATTAATTAGTGTTAAATTTGGGTCATTCGTTCGTTTATTGATTTCTAATTGTTCAAGTAAATTTAATCTAATGCCCTTTTTTTCTATATGCAATGGTTTAGGACCCTTGTTGTTAAGTGGGGTATGATTATTCACCAAGAGATGTTCTGCGAATTTTGAGGATGTGTTTTTATTATTATAAGATCGTATATGTTCTTGGAATCTAGTTGAGAATGCCCTCCCCGTTTGTCCGATGTAAGTGGCGTTACAACCGGCGTGGTCACATTTTAATTCATATATGCCACTGTTATTGAGTATAGGGATTTTACTTTTAGAGTTTTTAAGGCTTGTTCCTAAATTATTGTTTGTTCGAAAAGCTATATTTAAACCACATTTTTTAATTTCTTTTGCAATTTTTTCAGATATTGGGCCGAGGAATTCGAGACATGCAAATTTTTCTATATTTTTGTTATTTACCGGATATATTAAATTGATTTTATTTTTATATTTCTTATTTTTTATTATTTTTTCAATGTTATTTGCCTCATAGTCGTTATTAATCGCGATCGTTTTTATCGTTTCCTTTTCTTTTACATAAGCTTTATTGTCTAAGGGAATGTTAATGAGTCTATGTACCATTGAATGGTACGCTGATAATTTATGAGACCAAGGATGATTTGAATTTGAATTTATTGTTGTATCTGTAAAAGTTGGTTTTCTAAATATTTCAAAGGTGTGTTTATTATTACTTTTACCAATTGTCAGATCTAAAAAGTTTATTTTACCTTCAATCTCATGTTCAACTGTGAAGCAGATTTTATTATTAACGGTGTTGGCCCAATTAGTAAAGATATCTAACTGTCGGTTGGTACCATTCCAACATATAAGGATATCGTCTACGTATCGGACATAATATACTATATGTTTAGCTAAGGGAGATTTAAGAATTATATTTTCAATATAATCCATAAATATCTCCGCTAGAAGTGGACTTAATGGTGACCCCATGGGGAGACCATCATGTTGTTGGTAATATATATCATTGAAAAGGAAATAATTTGTATCTACGCAGATTTTTATGAGCTGGAATAACTCTTTTCTTATTACCGGATTGATATTGCATTTTTCCAAGATATTTTCAATTATTATTAGGCATTCTTTAATGGGGATGTTGGTAAATAGGGATTTTACGTCTAGAGAAATGAATTTACAGTTATGCGGGAGATTAAAATTTTTTATTTTATTAACTAGTTCTATCGAGTTTTTGACACTGTAACGTGGTGAAAAATTTGTTAATTTTTTGAAGATGAAGTTAAGTCTTTTAGCCAGGTTTGATGTAGGGGCGTTAATAAAAGATACTACGGGCCTTATTGGATTATTCGCTTTATGGAGCTTAGGTTGGCCATACAGAGCTGGGGCTCTTGGGTTCATGACCCTTACGTTTTTCTTTGACCATTCGGTGGGAAATATGGCATTGCAATTATTTATAAGGATGTTGACGTTATTGACAATTTTATTGGTTGGATCCTTAGTTAAAATTTTAAAATCTTCTGGTAACAAGAAGTCTTCCACCTTACTGATGTAATCAATTCTATCTAAAATAACGATTGAGTTACCTTTGTCAGCTTTGGTTATAGTTAGATTATTATTTTTAATTTTATCTCTAATTTCTTTCAATGTTCGGGTTTCTGTACTGACAGCATATTTATTTTTATTGTTTATCGATTTTAGTGTTTTTTCTAAAATAACTGCCGTGACGTGTTTTGTTAAATTATTATTTTCCACTTTACGTAGAGAAATTTCAGTGTCGATAGCTAATGATTCTATTTGTTTGGGTGTTACTTCGCTAGGGATTTTATATTTAAAGCCTTTATCTAATAAATTATTTTCATCCGTTTCAAATGCAGTGTTTGACAAATTCACAGTTTTTTTATAAAATTCTATATTTTTCCTGGTGGGAATCTTAGTTATTTTCGAACTTTTATTTTTGTTATCAATCAAATTTTGAAGTTTATTTTGTTGTGTTTTAAATTTTTCAAATATAATTCCGTTAATATGTTCACGTGTATCAAAATCTAGGGTATCAAATTCCCATGCGTGAAGTTTAAATGTTAATTCTGAATGGATCACCTTTATGTAGTGAAGCAATGTGTCCCGTTTCCGACAGCACTCCTTTGTTTCTTCCTTCAGCCATATCCTCTGTGCTCTCACCACAGTGGCTATGGCTGCCGTAGATGTACTTTTGATGGAGATCTGCACGAACTTCGGAATCACATTACACTTCAAGCACTCTTGGTTAAACCACAAATTTTGAACTATTTTTCGATGTTTGAGTTTAAGTCGTCTATATAAGATCACAAGGGTAGCTATATCAACTACCTTTAATTTATTTATTGTTTTTGTGTTTAATTCGTAGAACTCCATTTAATTTTTTATAAATTTAATTTAGATTAAATTTGATAATATTATTATTAAGTTCTGCAAGTGTTTTAGTTTTTTATTATTGTGACAGCTGTTTCGGCTTACAAGGCCATTTTCAAACTGTGGTTAGTCCACATTAAGACGACGTTTTTATACTATTTCAAATGTAAATTTTGAAGGTGCATACATTGATTTATTACTGGTTACACCGATGACATGATCTATTGTTGGTTAAACCAATCTATGTTTTCCCCTCAGTAAATGGTAATGGGTTCTTAATTATTTACTAATGACTTTATTGCTATGAATTATTTGGGTGCATTATACTGCTTGGGTTTTGTGAAAATACTAAGAAGTGGTGAGTAAATTATTTTCCGTACTTTATTAATTAGTGTTAAATTTGGGTCATTCGTTCGTTTATTGATTTCTAATTGTTCAAGTAAATTTAATCTAATGCCCTTTTTTTCCTATATGCAATGGTTTAGGACCCTTGTTGTTAAGTGGGGTATGATTATTCACCAAGAGATGTTCTGCGAATTTTGAGGATGTGTTTTTATTATTATAAGATCGTATATGTTCTTGGAATCTAGTTGAGAATGCCCTCCCCGTTTGTCCGATGTAAGTGGCGTTACAACCGGCGTGGTCACATTTTAATTCATATATGCCACTGTTATTGAGTATAGGGATTTTACTTTTAGAGTTTTTAAGGCTTGTTCCTAAATTATTGTTTGTTCGAAAAGCTATATTTAAACCACATTTTTTAATTTCTTTTGCAATTTTTTCAGATATTGGGCCGAGGAATTCGAGACATGCAAATTTTTCTATATTTTTGTTATTTACCGGATATATTAAATTGATTTTATTTTTATATTTCTTATTTTTTATTATTTTTTCAATGTTATTTGCCTCATAGCCGTTATTAATCGCGATCGTTTTTATCGTTTCCTTTTCTTTTACATAAGCTTTATTGTCTAAGGGAATGTTAATGAGTCTATGTACCATTGAATGGTACGCTGATAATTTATGAGACCAAGGATGATTTGAATTTGAATTTATTGTTGTATCTGTAAAAGTTGGTTTTCTAAATATTTCAAAGGTGTGTTTATTATTACTTTTACCAATTGTCAGATCTAAAAAGTTTATTTTACCTTCAATCTCATGTTCAACTGTGAAGCAGATTTTATTATTAACGGTGTTGGCCCAATTAGTAAAGATATCTAACTGTCGGTTGGTACCATTCCAACATATAAGGATATCGTCTACGTATCGGACATAATATACTATATGTTTAGCTAAGGGAGATTTAAGAATTATATTTTCAATATAATCCATAAATATCTCCGCTAGAAGTGGACTTAATGGTGACCCCATGGGGAGACCATCATGTTGTTGGTAATATATATCATTGAAAAGGAAATAATTTGTATCTACGCAGATTTTTATGAGCTGGAATAACTCTTTTCTTATTACCGGATTGATATTGCATTTTATTGCAAAAAAAAGGGCATTAGATTAAATTTACTTGAACAATTAGAAATCAATAAACGAACGAATGACCCAAATTTAACACTAATTAATAAAGTACGGAAAATAATTTACTCACCACTTCTTAGTATTTTCACAAAACCCAAGCAGTATAATGCACCCAAATAATTCATAGCAATAAAGTCATTAGTAAATAATTAAGAACCCATTACCATTTACTGAGGGGAAAACATAGATTGGTTTAACCAACAATAGATCATGTCATCGGTGTAACCAGTAATAAATCAATGTATGCACCTTCAAAATTTACATTTGAAATAGTATAAAAACGTCGTCTTAATGTGGACTAACCACAGTTTGAAAATGGCCTTGTAAGCCGAAACAGCTGTCACAATAATAAAAAACTAATACACTTGCAGAACTTAATAATAATATTATCAAATTTAATCTAAATTAAATTTATAAAAAATTAAATGGAGTTCTACGAATTAAACACAAAAACAATAAATAAATTAAAGGTAGTTGATATAGCTACCCTTGTGATCTTATATAGACGACTTAAACTCAAACATCGAAAAATAGTTCAAAATTTGTGGTTTAACCAAGAGTGCTTGAAGTGTAATGTGATTCCGAAGTTCGTGCAGATCTCCATCAAAAGTACATCTACGGCAGCCATAGCCACTGTGGTGAGAGCACAGAGGATATGGCTGAAGGAAGAAACAAAGGAGTGCTGTCGGAAACGGGACACATTGCTTCACTACATAAAGGTGATCCATTCAGAATTAACATTTAAACTTCACGCATGGGAATTTGATACCCTAGATTTTGATACACGTGAACATATTAACGGAATTATATTTGAAAAATTTAAAACACAACAAAATAAACTTCAAAATTTGATTGATAACAAAAATGAAAGTTCGAAAATAACTAAGATTCCCACCAGGAAAAATATAGAATTTTATAAAAAAACTGTGAATTTGTCAAACACTGCATTTGAAACGGATGAAAATAATTTATTAGATAAAGGCTTTAAATATAAAATCCCTAGCGAAGTAACACCCAAACAAATAGAATCATTAGCTATCGACACTGAAATTTCTCTACGTAAAGTGGAAAATAATAATTTAACAAAACACGTCACGGCAGTTATTTTAGAAAAAACACTAAAATCGATAAACAATAAAAATAAATATGCTGTCAGTACAGAAACCCGAACATTGAAAGAAATTAGAGATAAAATTAAAAATAATAATCTAACTATAACCAAAGCTGACAAAGGTAACTCAATCGTTATTTTAGATAGAATTGATTACATCAGTAAGGTGGAAGACTTCTTGTTACCAGAAGATTTTAAAATTTTAACTAAGGATCCAACCAATAAAATTGTCAATAACGTCAACATCCTTATAAATAATTGCAATGCCATATTTCCCACCGAATGGTCAAAGAAAAACGTAAGGGTCATGAACCCAAGAGCCCCAGCTCTGTATGGCCAACCTAAGCTCCATAAAGCGAATAATCCAATAAGGCCCGTAGTATCTTTTATTAACGCCCCTACATCAAACCTGGCTAAAAGACTTAACTTCATCTTCAAAAAATTAACAAATTTTTCACCACGTTACAGTGTCAAAAACTCGATAGAACTAGTTAATAAAATAAAAAATTTTAATCTCCCGCATAACTGTAAATTCATTTCTCTAGACGTAAAATCCCTATTTACCAACATCCCCATTAAAGAATGCCTAATAATAATTGAAAATATCTTGGAAAAATGCAATATCAATCCGGTAATAAGAAAAGAGTTATTCCAGCTCATAAAAATCTGCGTAGATACAAATTATTTCCTTTTCAATGATATATATTACCAACAACATGATGGTCTCCCCATGGGGTCACCATTAAGTCCACTTCTAGCGGAGATATTTATGGATTATATTGAAAATATAATTCTTAAATCTCCCTTAGCTAAACATATAGTATATTATGTCCGATACGTAGACGATATCCTTATATGTTGGAATGGTACCAACCGACAGTTAGATATCTTTACTAATTGGGCCAACACCGTTAATAATAAAATCTGCTTCACAGTTGAACATGAGATTGAAGGTAAAATAAACTTTTTAGATCTGACAATTGGTAAAAGTAATAATAAACACACCTTTGAAATATTTAGAAAACCAACTTTTACAGATACAACAATAAATTCAAATTCAAATCATCCTTGGTCTCATAAATTATCAGCGTACCATTCAATGGTACATAGACTCATTAACATTCCCTTAGACAATAAAGCTTATGTAAAAGAAAAGGAAACGATAAAAACGATCGCGATTAATAACGGCTATGAGGCAAATAACATTGAAAAAATAATAAAAAATAAGAAATATAAAAATAAAATCAATTTAATATATCCGGTAAATAACAAAAATATAGAAAAATTTGCATGTCTCGAATTCCTCGGCCCAATATCTGAAAAAATTGCAAAAGAAATTAAAAAATGTGGTTTAAATATAGCTTTTCGAACAAACAATAATTTAGGAACAAGCCTTAAAAACTCTAAAAGTAAAATCCCTATACTCAATAACAGTGGCATATATGAATTAAAATGTGACCACGCCGGTTGTAACGCCACTTACATCGGACAAACGGGGAGGGCATTCTCAACTAGATTCCAAGAACATATACGATCTTATAATAATAAAAACACATCCTCAAAATTCGCAGAACATCTCTTGGTGAATAATCATACCCCACTTAACAACAAGGGTCCTAAACCATTGCATATAGAAAAAAAGGGCATTAGATTAAATTTACTTGAACAATTAGAAATCAATAAACGAACGAATGACCCAAATTTAACACTAATTAATAAAGTACGGAAAATAATTTACTCACCACTTCTTAGTATTTTCACAAAACCCAAGCAGTATAATGCACCCAAATAATTCATAGCAATAAAGTCATTAGTAAATAATTAAGAACCCATTACCATTTACTGAGGGGAAAACATAGATTGGTTTAACCAACAATAGATCATGTCATCGGTGTAACCAGTAATAAATCAATGTATGCACCTTCAAAATTTACATTTGAAATAGTATAAAAACGTCGTCTTAATGTGGACTAACCACAGTTTGAAAATGGCCTTGTAAGCCGAAACAGCTGTCACAATAATAAAAAACTAAAACACTTGCAGAACTTAATAATAATATTATCAAATTTAATCTAAATTAAATTTATAAAAAATTAAATGGAGTTCTACGAATTAAACACAAAAACAATAAATAGGTAGATATTTAATGGTAGCAGAAGTCGGGGACACCCGAGGAGGACATGGCACGATCGAGTGAATCACATACTTCGAGTCGGGCCATGTCAAGAGTCAGAATAATAGAAGAGTATGTATGAGACGAAGTATGAATATGAATGAGACAAGAAGTGTGTGCCAAGACCAAATTGTTTGGCGGTCCGTCCTTTCTGCCTACCCATGCTGGAAACGCAGCGATCGCGATGGTTAGTTAGATTGTTATTTAGATATGTAAGTAACTAATTACAAATCTTTTGATTTCCAAGGAACTTTTGGTTTTGAAATGTTAAATAAGAGAAAATTAGAAACATACATTTTGGACCCGAACGACACAGAACTACTTGTTATTAGGTATTATACAAAACTGCAGTAATTTGAGAGAGAAACAATTGAGTTCAAAACGAATCGCCAGAGACCTTATAAAATAGAATTAGAATCACGTTCTACTTTTCTACCTGATAGATCTTTAAGTTTAACTTAGTTTAACGTCTACACACTAAAAACAAAACATTCTTTGAAGGTTTGAACTGTGTGGAGATATGACTTAGGATTAATGTAATGAACGTAGGTCGGAGTCTAGAATATGTATGTCTCTGACGAGTGTACGACGCGAACGGAGGTATATGAGGCCACTACGCGTCTTCGTGGGCCTTTTCCATATTTTGAGAGCTACCAGTTGTACTTAAAAAATAATATATACTTTTAGTCTCAGAACTATAAATATTATATATTTAATCTTACAAAACTCAGACATTTTAATTAATAACTTGTGTAGGTATCTCTATTTTAAGAAATATTATGCTTCATATCTAAGTGTGGGGTTATGGAGAACGAGCGAAAAAAATAATGAGAAGTTGTCATGCTATCTTGATGAACGCGCGGCTGTGTACAAAACTCTCAAAAAGGCTCTAAAGACTCTCAAAAGGCTCCATCAAAGCCAGAGTTAGATACTTAAATAATACACAATTGGCGTTTGTGTATTATTTAAGTATCTGAGCCCTCTACTGTACACCCAGCTTCTGAAAGGTAATCTTTACTCTGGCTTCGTTGGAGTTTCTTACACAGCCGCCCTGAACAAATCGCAAGTTCTCCCCTCACTGTTGAATTTGGCAGCCACCTCTGGTCTGGATCCCCAAAATATCTGAAAAACCCTTTACGCTGTGCAGAAACGGGCCGTCCCTTTCTTAGATTTCCGTATCTCAACAAGCTGATGGCTAACTTTAGAGCTCAGGCATCAAGTAGGTATGTTGTCTTTGCTCTACCAGTATTACAATGGAACAAGCTCCGAGGAACTAGCATCATTATTCTCTTCGATACCCGTGCATACTCCGTAAAGACACCGACACTGTTCACTTATTCCTCTCCTAAAAAAGACCCTCCATAAAGCATTCCCTGAGATGATATAGGTCCTGAGGGAAATTATTTTCCTCTGGGCCTCCAGTGTGGAGTTCATGTAAAAAAGTACCACAGTATTCTGATTAGATCGCGAATACATTCGAAACTCAAATAAAATGGTAGATTTTACTTTAATTTAATTCATTTTTATTTTTTCATTAATACATTATAGGTATTTTTTTATAAAACTGAATTGGTAATGTGAGCTTTCCTGTGTGAGATGTGCTGAGGCCCCCATTTTACAATTTTAATTGAGAAAATATGTATGTAAGTAAAATGGACTGTTTGGAAATAATATTCAATTAAACGAATTTGAATGAAATATTGAGAAGAAAAGAATAAAACAATGTAATAAAAATAAAATGATTAAAGCAGTTATAAAAATTAAGCAGTATTTATGTCATTATTGGTCCGGTTGTTTAAAATGTGTGTACCATGTACCTATGTTTTTTATTCTTTCAAGTTATTTTTTTGGATTGCAACAATAACATTTGGCTGTCATCAGTTGTTTTGTTTTGCTCTATCTAAAATTAATTTTTTTCCATTCTATTTTGTTTTCTGGCCAAAAAAAAAGTGTAGTGTGTTGTGCCTTGAGGGTTCTTCTCCCTTCTGATCTTCCAGGAGTCACTTTTCGCTGCTGATTTCCAGATATTTATAAACTTTTTTACTCCTGTCATTTTTCATACTATTATTGTAGTTGTTTACTGTTGTGAATAATGGAGGGAGATTTCCCTCCTGGACCCCCTACAAAGCCCCCAGATCCCTCTCCGGACCCCCCAGACGGGGAAAATGTAGAAATTTCTGACAGTGATTCTGTCATTTTGACTTCTACCAAAAAAAGGAAATTTACTCCTTCTTCCCCAATAAAACTTGACTCGCCTTCGACTTCACAGTCCCCACCAGCACTTTCTCAACTTCCTCCAACAAACTTTTATTCTCCTCATTCCCGTGGCCCATTCATAGTATACGCCCAAAAAACTGAGCAAGGAAAAACCATCCACCCTCTTGAATTTGGCAAATTCCTATCAAATAGCAAGAATCTTTCAATCAAGCCTGGAGGTGTAAAAGCCGAGGGTCGCTTCCGAATCTCCGTCGAATTCCTCTCAGGGTCAGCTGCCAACAGTTTCATCAAAAATATCTTCATTTCATCTAATTCAAAGTTCAAGGCATATATCCCTACTTTCAATGTCACTCGCATGGGCCTGGTCAGAGGTATCTCGACCGATCTGTCCATCGAAGAAATTCTGTCTTCACTTTCAACCCCCCAACACATTGGCAATCCCATAAAAGCCAGGAGGCTAAATTACAAGGACTCCTCTGAGGGTATAATTTCTTGGAAGCCCTCCCAATCTGTCGTTATCACCTTTGAAGGTCAATCTCTTCCCTCCCATATATATTTATTCTTCAACTCATTACCAGTTGAAATGTATACTTATCCCACCACTCAATGTTTCAACTGCTGCCGTTTTGGTCATACCAAAGCTGCATGCAGATCTCAACCCAGATGTTTTAAATGTGGAGAAAACCACGCAGCTGACCAATGTCCTTCTTCATCCTCACCTAAATGTTTTAACTGCTCAGGCTCACATATAGCTATCAACACATCTTGCCCAGAACAATCTCGCCAAAAAAATATTAAAATTTCTATGGCCTCTCAGAACTTGTCTTTTCTGCAGGCTTCTAAACTATTCCCGCCTGTCAAAAAATCATTTGCTGAGGCTTTATCCAGCAACTCCTCATCCAACTCTCTTCCCTCCACTACAACAACTTCTTCTCGTTCAACTAAATTCACATACAAAAACGCTATCTCTAAACCGGCTCCTGGATACGATCAGCAACAACACAACTCACTGCTCTTAAATCCCAATGGTTCACCTCTTTCAAATGCCACAAATGGGTGTGCAAATAATTATAATCCGTCCTCAATGAACTCTCTTAAACTTTCTGAAAAACTCTCCCAAGACAATTCTTCATTTATCCAAACTCTTATTATGCTTCTAATTGACCTTATTTCTTCTCAAACTAATCTACCGTCCAACGCTGCTACTATTATTTCCACATTAAAATCATTTATTCAAAATGACTCTTCAGGATGTCAGAATACTTCAGTGGAATAGCCGAAGTGCTATTTCTAACAAATCTGATCTCCTTAACCTATTAAATTCCAACATTATTTCTTTGGCTGCTATCTCGGAGACTTGGTTTACTCCATCCACCCACTTTAATGTGGGAGGGTATTCCTGTCTCCGCGACGACCGCCCGGAAGGTTCGGGCGGCGGTGCTGCCCTTTTTATTAAAAAATCCATATCATTTTCCCCAATAAATAATATCAAACCCCCCAATGCTGACTTTCAAATGGTTGCAGCTAAAATAAAGGACACATCCTTTATTTCAGTCTATCTTCCCCCAACAGTCCACTTCAATAAACAAACTTGGTTGCAAATTGTAAGTCAACTAAGCCCTCCTTTCTTTATATTAGGCGATTTTAATGCCCATTCCCCCGTCTGGGGTTCTGCTTTCTCCGACCGAGATGGTCGAAGTGTGATGGATTTCCTAGATCAATCCAACCTTTTCCTTTTGAATGACGGATCTCCTACTAGGATCTCTCGCCCCAGCACAAACCCCAGTGCAGTGGATCTATCGATATGTTCTACTAGTCTGGCTTCTCTCTCCTCGTGGGTGGTGTCCCCCGACCCTTGCTCCAGTGATCATTTCCCGATCACCATTACTTATCAAACTTCTTTCCAATCAGACAAGTCTCATATTTCGACAAAAATTAAAACGAAACACACCAAATGGGATGAATTTAACTCTCATATGGACAAGTTCCTATTAAATTCACCCGCCACCGATATATTTTCCGTCAAAGATGATTATAATAACTTCAAATCAATGCTCATAACTGCAATAAATAAATCAAATCCTCCCCCTAAAACTAAATCTCTCAAAAAACTCCCTCCAACTCCCTGGTGGGATGAGGAATGTTCCAAAGTAGTAAGAATTCGGAAAGCTAAATCTCTTTCCTATCGTTACAATATGACTATGGAGAACTATCTTATATACAAAAATGCTGAATCCAATGCCAAAAGGGTATTGAGGTCAAAAAAAAGATCTGGGTGGTACAACTTCTGCAGTTCAGTATCTCCGAACACTCCAATTTCGGAAGTTTGGTCTATGATCCGAAGATTTAGATCCTCCTTCAGTTCACCATCTCCTCGAGCGTCTCATTCTAAATGGATCGATGAATTTTTGGACAAAATTGCCCCCCCTTCTGTACCTAACTTAGATGAAATAACGCCCATCTATAATACTCCTATGTCTAATCATTGGCTAGACTCTCCGTTCACCTTAATTGAGCTAAAAAATTGTTTATCAACAGTCAAGGACTCATCTCCAGGCAGAGATGGTATACCTTACAGCATAATCAAAAATAGTAATGATAATGTTCTAAACTACTTCTTAAGCATCTTAAATAAAATCTTCCAGACTGGTATAATGCCTGATGACTGGAGTTGTCAAATAATCATCCCTATTTTAAAAACAAACAAATCACCAAATTCTGGATCCAACTACAGGCCAATCGCTCTTTCATCCACCCTCAGTAAACTTTATGAAAAATTAATTAAAAACCGATTAGAATTTTTTGTCGAGAGTAAACAGCTTCTCTCTCCATCTCAATTTGGATTTAGGAAAAAAAAATCCACTCAAGATAACCTTGCCATCATCAGTACTGATATTAATTTATCAATTTCTAAACAGGAAGTTTGTCTTGCCGTCTTTATAGATATAGAAGGCGCCTTTGACAATGTTTCCATCCCAATCTTGAAAAAAAAACTTCTAGGCCTTGGCCTTCCCCCCATGTTTGTTCAATCTATTATTAATCTATTTCTAGATAGAAAAATTTTCATTGAACTTCCAGATATTTTTCCTCAAAGTAGGTCTATTTGGAAGGGTTTACCACAGGGCGATGTATTGTCCCCCTAACTGTATAGTATATACACATATGATATGCATGTCGCTATTCCCCCACAAGTAAAAGTTATTGAGTTCGCAGATGACATAGCTTTCTTCTTATCATCCAAAATCATCCCTCTCGCCGTCAAATATCTTAACGAAGCCATGAATGCCCTTTGCACATGGCTCACGTTAAATGGTCTTGAACTTTCAATCCAAAAGACTCAGTGTGTCACCTTCTCAAACCGCCATAAAAACCCCCCCGTTCAAATTTTATTTAAAAATTCTCCAATCCCCAACGCTTCTGAAGTAAAATTTTTGGGAGTAACATTTGATAGGAAACTTAAATGGTCTTCCCATATTAATAATTTAGTTACTAAATGCGAAAAAAATTTAAATGTCATCAGATCATTATCTGGCGTTTGGTGGGGTGCTCACCCTACTTGCATTAAGTTGCTTTACAACGCACTTATTCGAAGCCATCTTGACTATGCCTGCCCACTTTTTAGTACTGCCTCAAAAAATGTACTTGATAAATTAGACAAAATTCAATCTAAATCTTTGCGAATAATAACTGGAGCGATGCAATCGTCACCCATCAATTCCCTTCAAGTAGAATGTTCTGATCCTCCTCTTTATTTAAGGCGTCAACTATTTGCTGACAAATTTGTTCTTAAATGTTTAAATTCTAAATGTCATCAGGTTATCCCCAGCGTCTCGTTGTTCATTCACTCAACTCATTCATCTACAATCAGAGCTTCAACTAAACCTCTTCCTGGCATCTGTAAAAATTTTAAGTCTCTCTCAGAGCTTCACATTATCCAAAATGATCTACTTCCCTTATACAAATTAAAATATAGTCACGTCACCCTATCCCCAACAATAATAGAAGGGATCGGAATCCTTAAAAGTCATTCCAATCTCCCGGCCCGAACTGTCAATAATATGTTCAATGACATTATTTCATCTAAATGGCCCAACTTTTCTCTTTTATTTACTGATGGATCCAAATCTCCCGACTCTCCTAACTGTGGTATAGGTATTAACGTTTACCACAATAATTCTAATGACAGAATATTTCATTCAATTTCAAATCAATTTTCAATATTTTCAGCCGAGTGCATTGCAATAATAGAATCTCTCAAATATATAATCAAAAATAATTTTGAACATTCCCTCGTTCTCTCTGACTCTCTCAGTTCCCTCCAAAAACTTAAATCCAGTCCTCTTCTTCATCCTGATGATCACTTTGTATGCCTTATTCGAGAGATGATAGCCTCCATTCAAAGCTCTGGTAAAACTGTAACTCTGATTTGGATTCCTGGACATGTTGGTATCATGGGTAATGATATTGCGGATGCCTTGGCAAAACAAGGAGCGTCCAACCCTGTTGTTACCCTCGTAAACCACATTCCCCTATCTGACATTTTTTCCATCATCAAAGATAGATCCCGCAATGTTTGGTCGGAGTATTGGCACATTGCTAGTCAATCCAAGGGAGCCTGCTATGCCTCAATACAAAGGACTATTCCATCAAAACCGTGGTTTCAGCAATTCCCTCATTTTTCCAAAAAAGAAATTTCTTCACTCATTCGAATGAGGATCGGACATTGTTCCGTTCCTTCCCATCTTTTTAAAATTCACGTTGTTGACTCCCCAGATTGTACATTCTGTGGTCTAGAAGTGGGAACTTTAGATCACATATTTTTTGGTTGTCCTTCTCTAAACAAATATCCTCTCTTCTATCAAGCCTTATCTAAAATTGCCTCCCCTCCATTCAACATCTCATCTCTTCTAAGTCTGAACTCGACTCCAATTTTCATTATAATTTTGAAATTTGCCAATTTAAATAAAATTAATATTTAAATTCACCTTTCATTTCTCAATAATTTTAAATGATGGCCAAGAACACCCTTGAAGGGTGAAAGCCAGAAATAATAAGAAAAAAAAAAAAAAAAAAAGTTATTTTTTTCTTGTAATAGGTATAGCAATTTTTATTACTTTTAATCAAATTTTTGTTTTATTTAATTTATGCCATTTACTGTACTATTTTACTTTGAGCTTTTGTCAGACCAAAGCTCTAATATTTACACTAAACCAGACACTGGACTGTAAAACAGTGCCCCGGAGTCCCCGAGCATTACATGGTGACAAGTTTAATTATAATTTACAGCCTCCGGTCGCACGGCAGGTACGTGTGTTGCGCCGCAAAGGGTACGGGAGGTCCAGACCTCTTCCAGACTACCAAACTACCAAACTACTGGACTACTGGACTACTCACTGGGCAGGAGAACTGGATATCTGGCTAAACTCACCTTGTTACCTGTAACACACAGTTTTGATGCTAATCTCAGTAAGTAAATAGTCTTTTTAAAGAAATCAATATTTTTTTATATGTAGTCTGCCATTTTTTATTATTATTTATTTATCGAAAGAAGCAAACACTTTGTGGCTTGACATTATTACACAAATGAAAGAATATCTTTGTTTTAAACCACTTTATTAAATTTATATACGTCGACCGGTTTCGGTTGAACTCAACCTTCATCAGGACAGTACAAATGAGTTTATATTTGTACTGTCCTGATGAAGGTTGAGTTCAACCGAAACCGGTCGACGTATATAAATTTAATTAAGTGGTTTAAAACAAAGATAATCTTTCATTTGTGTATTATTTATTTATTAACTTTCAAAAATACGTTTTTTTACAATTAAGTCCCATTAAACTGATTGATATCAGTTTGTCAACGGGTTCTTTTAACAATTACTTTTTAAATACATATACAATTCTAACAAGTACATAAAATATACAAATAATTACATTAGAACAAAAAAATTATTTCACATAACCATTTTTTTAACACACATTTCCTTCTGTTAGTCAATTCACAGCTTTTTAGTGAGTTTGGTAACACGTTGTAAATTATTGGAACGAGGTATTCTAGAGTTCTTTGACCGTATTTATTCAGGTATCTGGGAAATACAAGTACATCGTTTGCAATTAGTCTTGTATTATGAACATGTGTCACTATTTCATTATGTTCAAATTGAGATGTATGCTGACTCGCAATTTTAAGCCACAATAAAGCACAAACAGATAATAAATTCACAGAATTGTATAGTAATGACTTTGGTACGTTATTTCTTTATTCGTATTTAGTTTTGTTTAATGATTGAATTGATTTAATGATTTTGTAATGATTGCAAAAATTTAACCAAGCACCTATTCGATTATTTATTTACATAATAATATATTTACGGAAAACTTTTTGACTAATCTGTATGTCGAGAATGTTCAATTATTATGATTCTAATTGAAGTTCAAACCTCATTGTAACCAATCGTACTAACTTCAGTTGTCTAGGATGATGTGCGTGATGTGAAATATTCCTGCTCTTAGGACGGGTTGTTTCGGAGAATCTGAACAATTCATCAAATTTCAACGTTCATTTTCAAGTTCTGTGAAAGATTTTTTCAAGTTCTGTTTTTATTTCAGTTTTGTCGAGCAACTAGCCTACAATGATATAAAAACAGAACTTGAATAAGTCTTTCACAGAACCCGAAAATCAACGTTGAAATTTGATGAATTGTTCAAATTCTCCGAAACAACCCGTCCTTAGTGTTTAAAACTATTCACGTTCGATTAATTTAACGTAACATAAAAAGCTTAATGTTAAAAATTCGGAACTGATTGTGGGAACCAAGCGATAAACTATGTAACAAAATAATTTTATTTTAATAATAATTTGCACAATTACTACATTTATATTTGTCAAAATTTGAATCACTGCTGATTTTTAAAGCTTATTAACGGTTATGATTTGAGATTTTCACGACCAAAAGAATTACAGTGATTTATTTTGAGGTACTATGCCATGTTGTGCAACCTCCTATTTTAGCCAACGTTTCGGACAGCATTACAGTGTACATCATCAGTCCAATGCTATCCAAAACTTTGGTTAAAGAAGGAGGTAGCGCATCAAAGCATAACCTAAAAATAAATCACTATGTTACTAACGGTGTTCATTCGAAATGTTAATTTTGATCTTCCATATTTTTTTGATAGAAAAATGATATTTAGTTTAATATTAAATACATTCAAACAATATATTTTATCTTTGGGAGGCGTATATGGGTACCGCCACCCCGGGAACCATTTATTGGAAAACCAACACCCCTGCCATAGGTCACACCAAGTGGTTTATAGTGTATGTTGGTTGCCAAATTTGAACAATTCATCAAATTACAAAGTTATAATTCTAGTTTTGTAAAAATTCTATTGTAGTTATTAATTCATTATAGGGCGGTTGTTTCACAGTACTTGGATAATAACAGAACTTGAATAGGACTTTCACAGAACTTGAATATTAACTTTTAAAATTGGTAAATTGTTCAAATTCTGTAAAACAATACTGCCTTAGTAAGGCCAACTCATGCTTTACGGGTCTGCGCTGATCTGGTCCGAGAAATCGAAGACATACCTATTTTGTTACAGGTGAAAAATTTATTTTTTCATAAACGGTGTTTCACTATTGTTTTGTTGTAATTTATTAGTGATTTTGATCCCTCCATGATGTAAATATTCCATACACTTTTTCGTCTGCCGAAAGTTTTTTGGACCGGTTCCTACGATTTTTTTAGAATAGCAATACCTATTTAAAATAAAAAAGTTTTTGTACTTATAATAAGGAAAATATATACGTATGCAATTCGTTTAATTATTGTGAACTTTATATTGTAGTTCACCCGTTTCCAAAATGAGTACCCACCGGCATAATTATTAACCCTAGATTCATAACTATTCGTCCCACAGACCGCAAAAAACGTAAATTTGTTTCTAGTGTCTCGAGTGAAAGAGATAGAATGAGGACCTCTCAAGTAGGTACCTTCCTAGATCGCTTGTTCATTAGTAACGCGGGTGCGTTTGCCTCACAGTGAAGTCTTGTGGACAAGTTATAGACCTTTGAACGTCTGAGAGACGAATGTTTATGAATAGTGTAACTTTTGAAGAGACTGCAAGTTATTTTGAAAACATTGTTTTTGATGAGTTCTGGTTATACAGAGTAAAAGTAAGTATATGATATTTTTTTATATGAGTTATTATTTATAGTTACATGTTATTTTGTCGTTCAAAATGTATTATTGTGTGTATTTTACATCAAATCTTTTTATTTTATTTTAGAATGGATGATCGGCAAATTGATGACTATATGAATCATTTATCTGATTCTGATGATGATTATTTTACCATTCAGCAAGAGGATGTAGAAATTAGTGATGTCGATGATTATGTGGAATTAGATGAAATGGTCCCGACAAAATTCGACAGTGATAACGACATGGTTACGTAAAAGACACGAAATGCCAACTTTAAAGAGATGCTCAAAAAGGAAAATCGCCGAAGTTTTAGATGAAATGCCTACCATTGCCACACCTGGTCTAAGTGGTACTCAAAAAAGGTCTGTGGTTATAAAAAACGGCATATGACAAGGTTCCAATGCAAGCAATGCAAAAAGTATATGTGCATGGACCATCGCGGCCTCATGTGTGTGTAATGTAGCGATGAAATTTAATTTTAACTCGTTTATTATTTTTTTTTACCTAATTAAACATATTAAAGAGTGCCATACTTAATTTATTTATTTTATTTACAAGTACCCCAAAACTCGTCACTTAAATTTAGTCATCTGTGAGACGAATGTTTATGGATAATGTTCCTCTTAGATAAGGTTATGAATCTAGGGTTAAGAAAGCATTCAAAATTTACACAATGTCACCCTAGTAAGTGTTTAAGGGTAATAAAAGGTCAGAAGGTCAGGTTAATTCGGAGTGACAAAGCAAGCAATCAATAATTGTATACGCCAACGAACGTCTTAGAATAACGCTTGTGAAAACGACATAGGTATCTGTTTGGCTAGACGTACATCATAATAATACCACAGAGGCGGAGAAGTCAATGCTTGCTTATTTATTCTGTCAACACATTCAGGAATCTTGGAAATGATTTGTGTTTTTTGATCCAGCGAACTCATTGCAAACAAACAAAAAATAACCTTTGCATTATTCCATAAAGGTCGAGACTATGATGATATATAGACTATGATACAAGTCGAGATGTACTAAAATTGGCACCCGTAAGTAGACATCTCGTATTTACTCTTTTTTAATTTATTTATGTCTATTCTTGAATACACATTTTACAAATGATTACAGTGGTTTATATTGTAGTACAGAGAGAAAAGTACAGAAAAAAGGTATCAAAAATAAAGAACATAGGTTGGTATAGGTAAAACTGTGTGTGGGTGATATTGTATGTTACGTGAACACCTCACTAGGAGAACCTGTGCTGAGGTGTTAACGTGTTTGTGATTAAGTGTGACAGGTATTTATGTGTTGTTGTAGAAAGTTATTGTTTTTTTTCACAGACATATATTGAAACATGAAAACACACATTTATATGTGCGTGTATGTATTTTTGGATAATTCTTGAAGAACGTGTATAATATTTAATTTTACTTATCATATTTTGGTTATGTTTGGCTTGGAATTATAATCTTTTGAATAAAGTGAATATCTTGATTTTTTATCCAGGCTGCGATATGTTTTTTGAGAAAGTTTGTAAATGTTTTTGTAGTCATTAGTTGTTTCAAAGTAATGGGCATACTGTTAAAAAGTTTGGTTGCGTAGTATTGAAAGTGTCTTTGTCCGTGTGTGGTGTGTGTTATCGGAATGTTCAGTGTTTTATTTGTTGATGACCTGGTTTTTATTATGGCTTTTGGTTGATTTGTAATATGAAGATTATTATGGATGAGATGGAGGAGAGCAGTTTTGGCGTAAAGTTGTCTTATTGACATGACGTCTAGAGTTTTGAAGATTTTGTTTGAGTCTGTGTAGAATGGTACTTGCAGTATATATGTATATTTACATATGTATATGTATATATGTATATTTACAGTTGTGCTGTAGTATGATCGTGGGAGAAATGTGGAGATCGGCAAAGAATGCCAGGCTGATGTGAGTGTAATAAGTAAGATTAAGAAATGCACTCTACGCTTAGGTGGTTTGGGCATGTAGAGCCAATGAACGAAGAAAGGAGTGTGTATCAAGATCGAGTTGCTTGGTGGTCTGTCCTCCCTGCCTACCCTGCGGGTAAACGGCATGATGGTTAGTTAGTGAGTGAGTAAGTTTTATTAACACATGTTTTTTTAATTGCAGTAGGTACTATTTTGTATTAAGCTCACACCAACCATGCAAATAGTTGCATATGGGGGGCACTATTTTTTTTTAGTTACCGCATAAGAGTCCCCTTTCTCGGAGCAAATAAAACTATGGCATTCCAAATTTGGGTATAGGTTGAAGTGATTCAGAGTGAAATGAAATGGACAAGAGGATTACAGGTGCATAATCGAGAAACGCGCCAAACGCGCGCTCAAATACACTTTCAAGACAAGATTTGATTTTCAAGATACTTCCCTGTTTTTTGTTTTAACATTAACTCCACACAGGATGCCCTGAGGAATAAGGTCCTGTCATCTATGGGGATGATGTGTGAAGGGTCGTTTTGAGGAGAGGAAGAAGTGAATATTAGTCTTCAAGAGACCCACTGTTGACATTTGTCACATGAGAACGGGTCGCTTCTACGATTCGTTCTTGAGTCCAACAGCTCTGTTTTGGAACAATTCTCAACAAATCTTCAAAATCTGATCATCAATCAAAATACAGCTATGGCCATTTTCGACCAGAGAGATAATTATTATTAGCGCAAAATTTGGGCCTTGTGTTGGTATTCGCCTCAAAGAAAATAGATATTCTGAAAATGTGTAGCTACTTAAATATTTACTTGAAATGTATGTAAAAATGTACTCTCAGTATCGGCGTGGTGAAAGACGAACGTTTCCTACCTAACTATCAGCTATCCACAGCTACCTATACAGTTTACCCTTAACTATCCGCTATCGATAGCTTCCTATACAGTTTACCCTTAACTATCCGCTATCGATAGCTTCCTATACAGTTTACCCTTAACTATCCGCTATCGATAGCTTCCTATACAGTTCACCCTTAACTATCAGCTATCGATAGCTACCTATACAGTTAACCCTTAACTATCCGCTATCGATAGCTACCTATACAGTTCACCCGTAACTATCCGCTATCGATAGCTACCTATACAGTTCACCCTTAACTTTCCGCTATCGATAGCTATCTATACAGTTCACCCTTATCTATCCGCTATCGATAGCTACCTATACAGTTCACCCGTAACTATCAGTTATCGATAGCTACCTATACAGTTTACCCTTAACTATCCGCTATCGATAGCTTCCTATACAGTTCACCCTTAACTATCCGCTATCGATAGCTACCTATACAGTTCACCTTTAACTATCCGCTATCGATAGCTACCTATACAGTTCACTCTTAACTATCCGTTATCGATAGCTACCTATACAGTTCACCCTTAACTATCCGCTATCGATAGCTATCTATACAGTTCACCCTTAACTATCCGCAATCGATAGCTACCTACACAGTTCACCCTTAACTATCCGCTATCGATAGCTATCTATACAGTTCACCCTTAACTATCCGCTATCGATAGCTACCTATACAGTTCACCCTTAACTATCCGCGATAGCTACCTATACAGTTCACCCTTAACTATCCGCTATCGATAGCTTCCTATACAGTTTACCCTTAACTATCCGCTATCGATAGCTTCCTATACAGTTTACCCTTAACTATCCGCTATCGATAGCTTCCTATACAGTTCACCCTTAACTATCAGCTATCGATAGCTACCTATACAGTTTACCCTTAACTATCCGCTATCGATAGCTACCTATACAGTTCACCCGTAACTATCCGCTATCGATAGCTACCTATACAGTTCACCCTTAACTTTCCGCTATCGATAGCTATCTATACAGTTCACCCTTATCTATCCGCTATCGATAGCTACCTATACAGTTCACCCGTAACTATCAGTTATCGATAGCTACCTATACAGTTTACCCTTAACTATCCGCTATCGATAGCTTCCTATACAGTTCACCCTTAACTATCCGCTATCGATAGCTACCTATACAGTTCACATTTAACTATCCGCTATCGATAGCTACCTATACAGTTCACTCTTAACTATCCGTTATCGATAGCTACCTATACAGTTCACCCTTAACTATCCGCTATCGATAGCTATCTATACAGTTCACCCTTAACTATCCGCAATCGATAGCTACCTACACAGTTCACCCTTAACTATCCGCTATCGATAGCTATCTATACAGTTCACCCTTAACTATCCGCTATCGATAGCTACCTATACAGTTCACCCTTAACTATCCGCGATAGCTACCTATACAGTTCACCCTTAACTATCCGCTATCGATAGCTATCTATACAGTTCACCCTTAACTATCCGCTATCGATAGCTACCTATACAGTTCACCCTTAACTATCCGCGATAGCTACCTATACAGTTCACCCTTAACTATCCGCTATCGATAGCTATCTATACAGTTCACCCTTATCTATCCGCTATTGATAGCTACCTATACAGTTCACCCGTAACTATCAGTTATCGATAGCTACCTATACAGTTTACCCTTAACTATCCGCTATCGATAGCTTCCTATACAGTTTACCCTTAACTATCCGCTATCGATAGCTTCCTATACAGTTCACCCTTAACTATCAGCTATCGATAGCTACCTATACAGTTTACCCTTAACTATCCGCTATCGATAGCTACCTATACAGTTCACCCGTAACTATCCGCTATCGATAGCTACCTATACAGTTCACCCTTAACTTTCCGCTATCGATAGCTATCTATACAGTTCACCCTTATCTATCCGCTATCGATAGCTACCTATACAGTTCACCCGTAACTATCAGTTATCGATAGCTACCTATACAGTTTACCCTTAACTATCCGCTATCGATAGCTTCCTATACAGTTCACCCTTAACTATCCGCTATCGATAGCCATCTATACAGTTCACCCTTAACTATCCGCTATCGATAGCTACCTATACAGTTCACCTTTAACTATCCGCTATCGATAGCTACCTATACAGTTCACTCTTAACTATCCGTTATCGATAGCTACCTATACAGTTCACCCTTAACTATCCGCTATCGATAGCTATCTATACAGTTCACCCTTAACTATCCGCAATCGATAGCTACCTACACAGTTCACCCTTAACTATCCGCTATCGATAGCTATCTATACAGTTCACCCTTAACTATCCGCTATCGATAGCTACCTATACAGTTCACCCTTAACTATCCGCGATAGCTACCTATACAGTTCACCCTTAACTATCCGCGATAGCTACCTATACAGTTCACCCTTAACTATCCGCTATCGATAGCTATCTATACAGTTCACCCTTAACTATCCGCTATCGATAGCTACCTATAAAGTTCACCGCTAACTACGAGAGCGGACGTGTTTTAACCGCTCCGGTTTGTTTAATCCTTTCAGAAGGTTTCCCTTGTTAAGAGATCGCTGAAAAATGTTCAGCATCCGTGTTTTATATAGTGCTTACCTTCTTATTTCACGTAATGCGCGTAACTTTTACCGTTTAGCCGGAATTTGCAATTATTATAGCATTTTAAACCGATTAAATTTTGAAAGTGAACCTAGAACAAAGATTCTCAATGCAGTCGAAGATTTTATACCTGACTCAAGTGTCAAGTGGTGTCGGGATTTACGGGACCTTTTCAACCGAGGATGTCTGCCTGGAGGACAGATAAGCCATATTTTTTTTAAAGTTTTTGTTTTTATTTTCTGTTTTTGTTTATGTATTTTGTTACAGATGACACCCATAAACTTCACTTTGACTTTGGTTCAAGATTTTGCTTATGATAGCCTGCGATAAGCGAGCCCTAAGGGTCTGAGACAGAGGTGTGAAATCGTCGGATCACGACAATAGAAAGAATTTTATTTTTTTATTTTATTTTTTATTATTATTTTTTTTTGCTGGATTTTATTTAGGTATTGGAGCCAGGAAGGAGTCTGAAAGGGTCGAGAGGATGCACTAGGTGGCATGAAAGGCTGGGAGGTGACTGGAGAGACTAAGGTAGACTAAGATGAGGTGATTTTGCACAGCGGTGCTGCCAAGGTCTGTTATCTATGTGAGGATGTTGTGTCGGCGCTCTTTATTGGCAGCAGACACATGTCAGCGCTATATTAGCGGCGGACACATGCCTGAACGGATGACGAGCCTCGTGCTGGCACAGTTGGTGGACGGGGTAGTCTCTCTCCCGGCAGCAGCTGGTACAGTTCCTTCGCTACCTAGGACTCTTGCAGCAGAGTCTCCATCTTCTGTCTTCGTCGAGCGTCACAGCGGTGCTGCCAAGGTTTGTTGTCTATGTGAGGATGTTTCGGCGCTCTTTATTGGCAGCAGACACATGTCAGCGCTATATTGGCGGCAGACACATGCCTGAAGTTGGTCACCAGTTGGTCTAAATAACAAATGTAAATCCTATGAAATAAATTGTACAGCGCCCTTGAGGTGATTTTTCACAAAAACGGCGCTCTACAAATTATCCAATTATTATTATTATTATTATTATTAACTATCCGCTATCGATAGCTACATATACAGTTCACCCTTAACTATCCGCTATCGATAGCTATCTATACAGTTCACCCTTAACTATCAGCTATCGATAGCTACCTACACAGTTCACCCCTTTCTTTAGCAACAACTTTGAGGGTGTCATAAGCGAACTGGTTTTGGGTTCTCTGTCAACGTATTAAAAAGAAAACATATTTTTGTATTCATTAAAATCGTGCTGCTTATTTTTGACGGGCCAAGTAAGAGTTTAAACCTACCTAAGAAATTTTTATTCTGATCCAGCCAACCAGCATGCTGTATTATTTAGAGAAACCACCATACATTGGTGTTTTTTGTCTTTTGTGGCTTCAAATATATAGTTGTCACGTCTCGCCCTTACGAGGAAGTTAATCTTCGAATCACATGTTTCAGAATCCAATTAAACAACCTCATGTGTACTGCAGAGGGCTGCCAGGAAATAAAACTTAATAAACGGGTTTGTTTAAATTTAAGCCCAGAACGTGCGAAGATCCTGCCGGTAAGGAGATTAAAATATGCCGCATCATTTTTTCAACGTGTAAAACACGTGCTTTAGAGATAAATCAGGACACTCGTGACTTAAAATAGAATATGAACGCAGAGTCTTTATGTTATTTAGGTGTTAATAATAAGAAATAACAAATTCCATTGGATTTTTCTTATTATCTTTATATTATATTCCACCTTAGTATGCACTATTGTGATGTAAAATATGTATTTGCAATTGGGTATTTTTTGTAAAATTTCCATTTCAATTAAAAATAAAATGGCCAAGAATACATACGTAGTTTACACAAGTTTTATTTATCATTGCAGGTAATCTGACGCATTTTGTATTCCTGGTCAACGTTGGTTTACCCCATAAAAATATCGTTTTAAATCTCTCATGGCTTGGGATTTTAACAATAAGTAGGCAAATGTTAATCGAAGTGGTGTTTTTTTTAAGTCAATCCACATTGCATTTGTCCTATCTTTACTGTCACATTTCACAAAAACTGCTCTTTAAATACAATTACTATCAGCTCATATAAAAATATTATATTCCCATCAAAATCTGAATTTTATTCGGGTGTTACATTTCGGCTCCAGCTTATGTACGATTCACGGGTGAATGCTTTATTTAGAACGTGCCGCGTTGATGGCACTCATTCATTACCAACTAGGTCCTTATGAAGGCTGCAGGGCGCAGGGGTAGCGCTGTGGGCTGCAGGATGTAGAGGGTAGATAGGGGTCCCCAGGGCGAGATCACACTTTTCAGTTTTAAGGCACTTCCTTTCTGGGAAAACAGAGTAAAACACTTTTACGACAGAAATTTTTAGACAAATCACATGAACCTGGCATTTTGAGTAGTGACTCAATGAATACCGCACAAGAATTCTGACAACTTCTAACCGTCTGGAGCCAGTGTGACTATGGCATCCCCATTAGGTATATTTTGTAAGGCTGATGGTAATAGGAGGGAAGTGGAAGGCGGGGAAGTACCCGACTATTCAGATCTAGAAGGTACCTAACTCAAACCCTCAAGTACTAATGTTTCATTATGAATTAACCTGCCATCACATTTTTAACAGAATTTCAATAAATCAATCGTTATCATTTTTCTCCATGGGTGATTATTTTTGTGCATAAAGTGTTAAGTAAATATAAAATACCAACAAAAAGAAACTATCTTATAAATAAACATGGAAGAAACAATAAATGTATGCAAAATACGTAAAAAGCACTTTGCAAGCAAAGTTTTAAAGTTCTAATTGATTTACATAATGCCTAGTGTGAATATTCAAACAGCTATGAATATTTACGCCATGAAATGAGCATAATAATAAAGGTATTAAAGAGAAAACTGCAGTATTTAGGTCAGCCATTGCAGCTTAGCGTCTGAAATATTAAGGTTGCCTTCGCGTGAAGTTCTCAAAAGGAAATTCACGGCCTACAAAAATAACGCTTGTAGTAACACACTCTAATAAAATAATAAACGGTATTAACTGTTTATTATTATTACAAATTCAAAATTTTTTGAGGTTAAAAACCGACTTATGTTTCAGGTGTTTGCTGCCATTCTTGTACCGTTTAAGCTTTCGATTAATTTACAATCCGACGTCAAGCATAACGATCATGCTGTCATTCTGCCTTTACCCCTATAAAGAAATAAATTCTCCATAGTGAACCTTTTGAATCTTGTATGATGCAAAGTGATGAACTTGTGTTTTTACTCTATAAGTAATTTTATATGGTTTTTCCCTTCACTTAAAACATAACACTCACACGATATTTCTCAATATATTATAATAAGAACTTTCTATAGACAGGGACCATCGCCTTTTGCAGGCTATGGCAATTAAAACAGAGTACTTAAAAGATTCGTGCCATTATAAATGTTTTTCTTTCTATCCATCATGTGGCATGTCGGGATATATAAGAAATAACAAGCTTATTTTAATAAACTCCGCATAGTAAAACCCACACGCTAACAGCGGCACACATGGGGTTAAAGCTTCGATCATGAATTAAAAGGATATGGTGAATTTGTGATCGAGTTGATTGATTTTAGACAAAGTGTTAAATTTTTAATTACGGTTGGCATTTTTGTAATGCTGTGGGCCTTTAGAAGATTTGAAAATACTAATTGTTGGTTGTGATTCTGTCTGAAACTCCAGTTCAACGAACTTGGATTTGCTTTTGAATGTAAGTGTCATTTTCAATTTCAATTTTGTCAATTGTAACCGAGTGTGGGAACAATTTTGATAAGCAATAAAACAATTCAATAATAATTATATATTTGAAATGTCATGCACATTTCTATGTTAAAATTTTAACAAATGTCGTTATTTTTCAAGTTTACGAACGGTGTTTATTCGAAAGGAAAATTTCCCATCGTTTCTAAAATTGACCATGTTGGTTTCTGAAAGGAAATGTTTCCGAGGCAAATATTTTATATATAAATATTTTTGGCTCCAATAATATTAGTTAATCGTTGATGTAAGATTAGATAAGATTGTAAATAAATGAGTTTCGTATTGGTCATGTGGTGGATTCTCAAGTATGATAAAAAATCATAACTTATTACTTTGAAACGAAAGAAAATTTCGCGGAAGAAAAAAAACATAAATAATAATTAACTCTAACCGAATAAGACGAGGAATGAACCAGGATGGATTCTGCTTCTCTCTTTGCCAACCTTTATTAGAAGTTAGCATCACAATAATAAGATGAAGTGAAGGTTATCCACAATCTAGACACCTGTTCTGATGAAGATGAAATGTACGGAACGGAGAAGAAAGCTCAACAAGATATAGTTTTAAAAAAATCAACCACGAGGAAGGAAAAAAAAGAGGCCGTCAAATCGTTCCGCAGCAAGCTGTTGAACTCAAGAACGAGTTGAAGAAACGACCTGTTCTCATGTTACAATTGTCAGCTGTGTAAAAATGTTGGCTGTGCACCGGGGCCAAAGGAATCAATTATACTAATAATTCGGAGTATCTTCCATTGAAATACTGATAGAACAAGGACAGCATTTCCACCCAACGTCTGTGCCATAAAGATTGTAATCCTTTTGTTAAGATAGGAGAATCCAAGAAATGTACGTCATGTTTCTGTAAAGCGTTAGCGGTTTTTTGAGGTATTTTGGGGCTCCAGACCAGAGGTTGTTGTCAAATTCAACAGCGACGCAATTTATACATGGTCAACAGTTGTGTATTATGAAAGTATCTGAGGGTCCTGTGTAGTAATCCCAGCTACTGAGAGACTAACTTGACTCTGGCTTTGATGGAGTATTTTTGTACACAGCGTGCCTTCATCATAACAATATGACAGCTTTTTAGCAACGGTTTTAAGTTGTTACCTCCATCATTTAATATAAAGGAAGTTATTTTCAAAAATAGACATACACTAAGTTATTAGATTAAATGTATGCGATTTGTAAAGGGTAGCAGTTATGTAGTATCAAATGTCAAAGTATCTGCGGGCCCTGTACATTGTAAAGAACGCCCAACTTCTGAGAGAAAACTTAACTCTGGCTTCGATGGAGCCCCCGTAACTGAGCTGGTCATTCAGAGTTACATCAAGCAAAACATTAGACGGTATTTATTTTAAGGAGAAAAGATTGACTAAATAACTACTAAAAAACAGGTTGACCTACCACGTGTTTTAATGCTTCTGTTGTTGTGATTACTGTATCCTCTTCAGTTATATTTGAGTTTCAAGAATGAGGGAAGAAAAACCACCCCACCGAGGGGAAAATATGGAAAAATAAGAAAAATAAACATTTAGTCCGGGACGCCCATCAACGCCGCGCCGCACGCATCGCACCAATAAAGCGTTATTTATTCTGTTGCTTGCCAAAATATCGCTAACAATCTGCACCTCATCCAGCGTGGGTAAATAAATAAATATTCGGGGAAGGGACGAATGATCTGAAGAAATATGTTTCTAAAATAGCTACCACACTTATTTTTTTGTCGTGACTATTGAGACCCGCGTATTTATTTTGAAAAGTTTTTTCAAGACATTGCCACCATCGGTATGTATTTTAAAAGTAAGGTAAGGTAGATTTAATAAATAAATTAAAATATTTTTTTGCTTTTAAAGATCTTTTAAAGGTGGTTTCAAGCCATGTATTTGCTACAACAATACAACATATGCCGATACAACATTAAGTCAAAATTGTAATATCTAATATATTGTTTGAAACTAGAGGTGACGTAGAGTATAGAAATGAGAATAAAGTCAGAGATTCCGCCTTTACAATAGGCACTACATATTTGATTTTTTTGCAAACATAAAATAATATGGAATAACACAAATACCGCCAACAACGGTAGGTACCTGCCCAAATAAATTATCGAAATATTGTGTTAAGAATCTGGATCCGCAAGGCTCACTCAATGACGGTTTCAAAAAAATATATACTTTAAATACTATAATATAATTTACAGAGAATATAATTTCTAAGAAATATATACTTCATATATTTTCTACAATTCTTGGGGCTCAGTTACAAAGGCTTAATTGCTAAAAAAAATTGGATGTCTATGTTACCTATGAAAAGAACGCAGTACCCAGTAGGCATAGCATTAGAAATACTTACTCGCCGAGCTTAATGTCGAAATGGAACATAAATATCGTGTTACTCATATTCACATAACATGATATGTGAAAATGATAATCTGTATTATTCAACCCTTCCAGTATTTACGAGAATATATTGCACACTATCCTAATTTCGAATTTATCCTGTCGTAAAATGCGAATGTGATATTTTCCCTCAAATGTACTGGAAACGTATCGCTCTCGGGAAGGGGAGACGGGGAAATAACGGAAAGTGCTAGGTGACATCTTGAACCAATCGCGAAACGATGGAATAACATTTTTTCACAATTTTCAATTTCCCCTTTCCCGAAGCACGAGGGATGGAAATAGAGAGAGAGAGCGAGGAAAAGTGACGCAAGAGGAAAAACTCTAACTTTCGATAATACTTAACGACTAGATGAAAGTATACATCTGTATGAGGTTGCTGCGGAATATATAGCTCGTAAATAAATTTTGTTTACTGTACAAAAATAAACCTTTTCAAGTAGCTTCGGCTTGCTAAAATACATTTATTTTCTTAACCAGTATGTATTTGTATTTACTTTTTTATTACGACACACTTAAGTTAAACGAGTGCCATATTTTTTGGTTCGTGTTATTTTAGGTTACGTAAATAAATCTATTTTCACATTTTTACCCATTTTAGAATATCGAAATCCATGACTCATATATTAATTACCTAATGATAATATAAGTCCACAAATTTAAAAATTAAAGCGAGCATTATAAATTTGAATTGTTTTTATTCTGTAGATTTTGGCTTAGCTCTTATGTTATGGGATTTTTTGTCAAAATTGTAATCGAATACACAAATTTGTTGGAGCTTTTTTCTGTTATAAATGAAAAATTGAATTAACTTCACCTGGATAACTCTCACGTGGGAATTATTTCATGTGCGTATAAGGTAGTAAAAATTATTAGAAATTTGTAGATAAAACAACCGGAGCACAAAAGCAGTAAAGTTTTTATTATTTTCAATAACACTTTAAAGGCGTTTTCATCGATGCTCTGGGACGTGAAACAAGTACAGAGCAGTGCGGTAGATAAATCTACAAAAAAAAATATCTTTGTGCTAGCTTTTATTCAGACTTCAACGACTTATTACAATACAATATGTATACTTTACCATTGAAGGAACGAAGATGAAATACACTTTTTCAGGCTCCTAAGTATCAATTTTTCATTTGACGTACCGTCCTGTAGAGGTTTATTAAATATTTAATTAGATGCCTTTATGAAAGGTGTTTAGTTGTTGTTGAAGTTTTAAATAATACCCAACGACTTAATTTATATTGAATGTCATGTTATCCAAGTTAATATATTACATTATCAAAGTTACGTTCAAGAAAAAAATTCGAAATGTAACTCAATTACTTTACAAGGAACGTAATTTCATAAAGGTACAGCAGCCATAATACCAAGGCATAACACAAAAGCTTTGTTTTTTTATATAATAATAACACAAAAAGAACACAGCAAATACGTACTACTGGAATTGATTATCTTTCGTAATTTACAACAAACGTAAATAAACGCTTCATTTGGACGAAAATATTGCGGTAAATGAATATGTCAGAACAAACATAACATGACACGTGCGTGTAGGAAAAATAAATTAGCGAAATTAGTATAATAATTTGGGTTAGGAAGCTTTCCTTGTTGCTTTCGTGTACGATGAAATGGCGTGATGGTAAAAAATAAGTATTTAGGACGATGTTAACATGTATAAAAAAAAATATTTTGGCCCAAAATTTGAATCATGTTTTAAGCCATGTACGTCGTACGTGTGTAGCAACAACTTAGTCATTTCACCCAAACTGCTGGAATAATACCATCATCTGACTTCATCCACGATCCGCGATGTAAGTTATAACTATTAATTATTAGTTATAATTAAAATAAATAAATTAATGTTGGATATTTTGGCAACAATCTTGGGATTCCAATTTAGATAACTGGCAACCTCAATTATACAATGTACATTATGTACAATCAGTATTGCAAATATTAATTCTACTGTAGGTATTTTTCAAAGGAAGGTGATTTTGAACAGACCCAACATACCTTCTAATGTTATGCTTGATGTAACTATAAGTGACCAGCTCAGACACGGGGAATCGAAGCTAGAGTCAAATTAACATCCAAGAAGCTGGACTTATTGTACAAGGCCCGCAGAAACTTTCATATTTGATATTAAACAACTGCAGAACCTGTAAAAATCTAAGTGTGCCCAACAGTTGAATTTGTCAGCCACCGCGGAGCCCCAAAATACCCGAAGAAACCCTTGACTCTGCGGGCGGTACGTTCGATGGATTCCCCTATCTTGACAAACAGATTGCAACTTTTAGAGCACAGGTAGGTATTAGGTATTCTTTTCTTCTTCTACCGGTATTACCGGTATTAGACCTTACCGGTATTAGTACCTTCTACCGGTATTACCGGTATTAGACGGCCGGCATAGTCCAGTGGTAACGCATTGGACTGCCATTCCGAAGGTCGCGGGTTCGAACCCGGCGTGCGCAAATAAATTTTATTTGATTGATTTGTGTTATTTCACAATTAATTAATTTAAAATAATATATAGTATATTTGCGGCTCGTTCCAGAGTGGAAGATACTACCAGTATCGCCCTGGTGTAAGACCACCATTCAGAATTGAAACTTTGCTCCAAATGGCTTTAGCCGTGTTTAGTGACTAGATCTGAATAGCCAGGTACTTCCCCACCATCCTCTTTCCCTTCCCCACTTTTTCACAAATTCTCCGAAACAACCCGTCCTTAGTCTCAAAGTCTCTTCCATAGGTGGCTACAGGGGTCCAGAAGTGTGAATGTAATTAATTTGCCAGTACCCACCTATTCTGAAGCCGGTAGTACAATATTGTTTAATTTAAGATTATTTATTTAACTAATTGATGTTGTTCTTTTTTATTTTAAAGATCTTTTTCTATTATTATTATGAACTCCAAACTCAGACCATTGTTTATGAGTAGACTTAAAAGGTAAACAATGAAAGCAAAAGTACCTATACGTTCATTTTGTCACACCCGCAAATGAACTGATAAAAATAATAATTTTAGTTTTTAACCTCTTTATTTTTCTCTCTCGTAACATAAACTAAAGACTAAGCATACGTCAAACATGGTAGTGTTTACCTCCTTTGTCTGAATAGCAAAGAGAAAGAAATGAGATACCTAGCTTGGGGGCAAAACTTGTGATGTGACCCACCAAGGAATATATATAGTAGCTTCTCATTTCGACGCTAGATTGCACTGGAACTCGCTATTACCGTACAAATATGCACGAATATTAAAAATAATTTAATAATCGGGTAGTTTGTTAAATGCTTTTTTTATATTAATATAAAAAGCAGCATATTTTAAAAGGTCATTGCCCAAAATACCTCCGAAAGCGAGCCGCCACTGGTCTCTTGAATACCCATTTTCACTCCTTCCTCTCCTCAAAATGACCCTTCACATAGTATCCCCAAAGATGAAAGAGGCCATGAGGGAAACGATTTTCCTCGGGTTTTCCTATCTGGAGTTCATGTTAAAAGACGGACGTTCTTTACATTGACCGTAAAATAGGGCCCCAGGTTTCTATTCAGCCGCGACGGGCTGCCAGATTTTTAGGGCCTGGTCCAGATGTTGCAAAGTCGTGCATCCGAGGGCGAGAGAGGGTGAAAGCTCAGGAAAGGTAGTTTCAGAGTCAAAGACAGCTGTAGAAGTTCAAGTGGGAAGAAGCAGTCAGGCAGAGCGAAGCGTTCAAAATAGTATAATTGTTGCGATTGCCTTTGACGAGGAGGCATCGTAAACACCGCGCTCGCTTCTCGAGCTATGGTCAAAGCTGCTTTGCACCTATACTTCATGTTTACGATCCAAGAATGAAGAACCAACCTAAAATAATCCCTGTGTTTTAAATAATAGCAGTACACAGAAGGGAAATAGTTGACAACAATGATGACAATTTGTTCTGCATGTGAATGAATCATTTTTACGATTCTCTATCTGGTTCTCAATAGCTTGGCTGTGGAATGACTTGCTCACTTTACTGTTTATTCCCTCTTACAAAACCCGGTTTACTGTTTCCTTGGTATAAACAGATCATTCGCACAGTATCCCCAAATAAAACTCAGACCAAAATGTTTACGAGTGGACATTGTAACAATAATCGCAGTGACAGCAGTTCGTGTTTACACTTTGCTCTTGCAAAAAAACTAAAAAAAACCTCCGAATTCGTGTGCAAACAGTATTTATATGGAAAATTTAAGTGCCAAAAAAGTTTATTTGGTAAAACAGTAATAAAATAATACTATTCTAGCGGATTCTAAACATTTTTATCGAAAGTTTTTAAAACAACCTAAGATTGTGTGTTTGTTCTCATTGAAATGTCCATCCCACCGATGCCTGATGAATGCTGCCATCGGCGTAAAAAAAGAATGCT